>NW_005871048.1:47987398-48201360 GCF_000147115.1 Myotis lucifugus | reverse complement strand
CTGGTGACTCTCGCCTGACCCGGACTCCCTTACCCTTTCACCTGACGCATTTACTATCTCTGCCCCCCTCTGCGAAATCAGACCTGGGGCACCGATTCCCGCACGCCCCCCACGCCTCCTGTTGGTGCGACACCGCACACGCAATGCAAAAAAAGACACTTATAGAAATATCCATTTTTAAACCCAGAAAATATTATCTCACATTTCAAACTGAAGCTAATAAAATACATCTATTGTTTAGGTTCACATATCTGCATAGTAAGCTGACTATTATTTAATTAAATGTTAGGCAAAACAAGTTTGAAAAGGCAGTGGTTATATGTGAGATTATAATAGGAGTATACATTCTGTTTCCAAGAGATCTAAAACCATGGTGAATGTGGTATTTGTATGTGGAAGGGAAGAGAGGTGGATATGGGAAGAATCTAAGAAGAATATACCAGGACTCTGTAGGACTAGAGATGCAGCCAAAAGTCACAGAAACAGGAAAGAATGAGGGAATTCCTACATAAAATTCATCCTATTAGCAATTAGCCATGGAGGATTCCTTCCACAACTCTGCACTTTTCCTAGTCTTATCTAAGAAAATACCTCAAAATCATGGAAGCAAAGAAAACAGTTACTTCAAATGTACATTCAATGAGAATTCTACATTAATATCTCACAATAACAATTTATGGGGCAAATTGGAGAGGGAGAGGGGAAGAAAGAGAGGGAAGAAAAAGAGGGTAAGAGAATGAGAGAAGAGAAGAGAATGACTCTTCACACAGCATTTCTGCGTGCCTGCTGGCTCTAGATTTTATTGCCATATATTAAGATATTGAGGCTTGTTCATGTATTCCCTACTGCTGGTCATTCACACTTTACAATGGCATCAGCTTACAGGCAGACTCTGTGGCTTGGAACACTTTGTTAGTATAACTGCCTTATCCTGTCTGTGTTTGTTGATTTGTATCAAGGAAGGTCATGACTTGCTCCTCCCAGAACTACTGGTACAATAAATGAGGAGTGTTCACTACTTAGGAAAATTGTTCTGTATTTTAACAGTTTTATCAAGATATAATTCAAATGCCACACAATTCACCCATTTAAAACATATGTCAATGGTTTTTTTGTATATTCACAGAGTTCCACACTCATCACCATAATATCATAACATCTTTTATTACCCTCAAAAATAAGTCACCCACCACTTAACTGTCAAGCTCCAATGCACCATTCCCAACCTCCACCACCCAAGGTAACCACTTACACACTCTCTTTCTGTATGGATATGGCTATTAGGGGCCTTTCATATAAATGAAATCAGGTAATATGCCTTGTGCTGTTCTAGCTTCTTTGACTAAGCATGTTTTCAAGGTACATCCATGTAACAGTATGTATTAAACTGAGAAACTTTTTGATGTCAAATAATATTCCATTGTATGAATATACCACCTTTGTTTATCCATTCATCAGTTAATTAATATTTGGATTATTTCTACTTTGAGGCTATTAGAAATAATGCGTCTACAACATTCATTTACATGTTTTTGTGAGGACACATGTTTTCAGTTATTTGGGGTATATACCTAGGAGCAGAATTGCTGGATTGCATGGTAACCCTATGTTTAACCATTTGAGAAATGGGTTTATTCTATATAATTTTCATTTATTCCCACAGAGCTATAAAATACATATGTGAAAAAGTCAATGCTTTATTCTTCTAATATATAACAGTTTGTCATCCCACATCTTAGACCAAATGTCCTAGTTAAAATGGCCTTGGTTGTTTCATGAGTTAACACTGCAGGTGCTTAATAGCCCAGACATTCACTAGACATGAAATTATAACAGCTTAAGTCTTTCTTCTTTATACAATACTAGAGGCCCAGGGCACAAAAATTTGTGCACTTGGGGGGCGAGGGGGTCCCTCAGCCCAGCCTGTGCCCTCTCGCAGTCTGGGACCCCTTGGGGGATGACCACCTGCGGCCTTAGGCTCCCCGGAGGATTGGGCCTAAGCTGATAGTCAGACATTCCTCTGGCAGCCTTGGAGCCCTCGGGGGATGTCCACTTGCCAGTGGGGAGCAGGCCTAAGCTGCAGTCTGACATCCTTAGTGCTGCTGAGGAGGCGGTAGAGGCTCCCACCACCACCGCTGTACTGGTAGCTGTCAGCCTGGCTTGTGGTTGAGCAAAGCTCCCCCTGTGGGAGCACACTGACCACCAGGGGGCAGCTCCTGCATTGAGCGTCTGCCCCCTGGTGATCAGTGTGTGTCATAGTGACCAGTCAGTCCCAGTCTTCCTGCTGTTAGGGTCAGTTTGCATATTACCCTTTTATTATATAGGATAGAGGCCTGGTGCACGGGTCGGGGCTGGCTGGTTTGCCCTGAAGGGTGCCCCGGATCAGGGTGGGGGTCCCGCTGGGGTGCCTGGCCAGCCCGGGTGAGGGGCTGATGGGTGTTTGCAGGCTGGTCACTCCCCCTTCAGGGTGGGGGTCCCCCCTGGGGTGCCTGGCCAGCCTGGGTGAGGGGCTGATGGCTGTTTTCAGACTGGTCAAGCCCCCCACAGTGGGGATCCTCACCCCATGGAGGTTTGGCCAGCCTGGGTGAGGGGCTGATGGTTGTTTTCAGGCTGGCCACACCCTCTTTAGGGTGGGGGCCCCCACTGGGGTGCCTGGCCAGTCTGGGTGAGGGGCTGAGGGACATTTTTAGGCTGGCCAAGCACCCCGGCAACGGAAGCTCCTAGCTCTCCTTTTTTTTTGTTTTGTTATTCTGGGATTTATTTACCTTCTATAATTGCAACTTTGTTGCCTTCAGCGGAGCTCAGAGCCCGCCACGGCAGGCGGGAAGCTTGGCTTCCTCCATCACTGGAGCAACCAAGCCTCCTGCTCGCTCCAGCTCTGTGGCTTCCAGCTGCCATCTTGGTTGGGTTAATTTGCATATTGTTGCTCTGATTGGCTGGTGGGCATGGCTTAAGGTGTGGCGAAGGTATGGTCAATTTGCATGTTTGTCTTTTATTAGATTAGCTACCATAGATTACCAATACAAATTGACTTTAAAAATTCCTTGACAGTAGAAACACATAGTGATAGATTTTTTTTTATTACAACATCCTTCATGTTATATTGTTGGTCTTGAATTTCAATATAAAATATATTGGAAAAACAATGCCACCATTAATAAAATAGTCAATATTTTACTTTTATGTAGTATTTTACATTTTATCAGCAACTTCAACCTGAACATTAGTCATTTAAGCCTCAGTGTTAAAGCTAAAATTTTTCTTCTTCCAGAGAAAAGAAAACTAACATTCAACAGTCTAAGCTGCTTCCAAATATTAAATTAACTAGTTACAAAGCTGGGTAGAACTTGACTCCAAGACTCCAAAGTTCAAATCCAGAACACTTTCAGTTATAATTGCTCTAGTAAAATAAAAACTCCCAGTTATATCTATTTGCTCAATGTATTCTTGCCTGCCTTTCTACATTCCATCTCTCACACAACAGACACAATAGTTGAACCATTGAATCAATCTACACACATACATACATAATACACATATACACACATGTAGACATATAGTAGACATATACATATAGTAGACACATACACACCTCACACTCAGCTCACAAACACACAGAAAAAAACACATTTACACACCTCATATACACCCCATAAACACCTCAGAAATACACAGAATGCACTCATTATATACACTACAAATACCACTCACATAAACATTTCATGCACATGACATTCATATATACTCTCACCACATACAGCCCATACACACATTTAAACCTCTCACAGACAGATAAACTCTCTCTCTCTCTCTCTCTCTCTCTCTCTCTCTCTCTCTCTCTCTCACACACACACACACACACACACACACACACACACACAAAAGGGAAGAAAGGTTGTCAATTTAATGCATCCGATTCCAAGGCATTGGGTCCAGTTCTCTAGGGCAGGGACACAATGTGATAAGAGGACCTACTATACTTTTTCTTAACCATCTTCCCTCCAGTGCTGGCCAGGTGGGTAGAGTCAAGGTGTGCCATCTCTCTTGCTGGAAAGCACCTTGAAAGTCCATGTGTCATGTGGGTGATAAAAAAGCAATCAGAGCCAAAGATTTGGACCTGGGCTTTGGGGACCCATTCCTCAAACCTAACTGTCTAGGATTCTGAAAGGTCTAAGCCCTTAGCCATACCTTCTTCATGCCAAAGAGTGCTAATACATTCTGTATGTTATAATAATACTTTTTCATACTTTTATTGTGTAATCACTGTTTAACATTTAGCAATCTGAATCTAATCAGTATTTTTATATTATTCCTCTTTGAAAATCAATACAGTCCTTATCATTACAGATATGAAAATATTTGAATATGTTTATTACTTAAAAATACACATTGACTTTAATAACCCTAGGTATCTGTATGAGCAGATTTAGGGAAATTTTAAATTATTCTTTGCTATATTACCCTTAGGCTGACACTTAATGTTTATTAAATTAGAATCAACATAAAAAATACTTGCAAATACCATTCATTCATTAAAAATTAAAAACAAATACCACTTACTGATTGTTTATTCTATTCTAGGTATAATAACCAATTTTAATATATTGTCTTATTTAATCCTTAATATAATCATATGTAAATGACATCATTATCTGTACCTTATAGATTTAAAAAAGGAAGAAAAACTTGAAGCTTATAAATATACTAGAGGCCTGGTGCACGAATTCGTGCATGGGTGGGGTCTGGCTGCCTGCCTCGATGGGGGCCGATCAGGCCAGGCTGGCAGCGGGAAGGGGCCGTGGGAGGTTGGCTGGCCAGCCCTGCCCCCAATCCGGCTGGGTCAGCCGGGGGAGGGGCCGCCCTCCCCCCCCCCCCCCCATCGGGCCAGTTGGCCTGCCACAGTGCACGTCATAGCAATCAGTCATTCTGGTCATTTGGCATTCTGGTTGCTTGGCTTTTATATATATAGATTCCTTAAACATCTCACACTTAGCAAATGTTGGTCCTGGGTGCTGGGATTCTCGGGTCTGCTGAATTCAAACCCCAAGCTTTGAGACTCTAGTCTGTATCCCTACTTACTAAGTAGGGATACAGACTAGACAGCTGGATTTTCAAATGGGCCACTTGCTGTTTAATGGTGCCTGAATGACTCCAGTGGTTCATAAAAATGCCAGTGCCAAAGATTCTCCTTTACTGCATAGTTTAAAAGGTATCCTTGTAATTTTTGTTTTTAGAAAATGTTGATGCAACTTAAATATTTTAGCACCAAGTCCTCACTGTATAATCAAAAGCTACAAACACCCAGGGAGATCTCTATGCTAAGAAGAGATGTGTTTAATCATTAAATAAAAACAACTTGTGCACATTTCAAACAAATGTCTGATGAGTGAAATTGCTTAAAAGTGAATGATTTAGGTGGGTGAACAAACTTACCACTCCTCATTGACAAACATAAGGTGAATAATGTTGTAATCTTTCCAAGAAATAAAAGAGAACTTTGAACAGAAGGGAAATAAGGATCTAAAAAATAATTGTGTCACACAAGAAATAGAAAGACACAGGCAAAAAAGACTTCTAAAGCTAGGCAGCTAGGGACAGAATAAAGAGATGTGACTAAATGCATTTTGGTTTCTGCAAACTGCTGAGGGGAGAAATTATGATGAAAACCAAAACCACAACTGAGAAGTGCTTTTCTTTTCAAAGTGTAATCTCTAGGCCTTTCCAGTAATAATGCTGTGAGAGAAGAGAGTAAGAATCTTAACAGGTAAGAAGTCTTAAGGACAGTCTATCAAAAAAAAAGGCCTTTATACTTAATACTTTTTTTTCCAGCTGTTTTCTTTCTCTGACAGTGTTCAGCTACACGAACATCTATACCAAACTGCCTAGAGAGTTTTAAGCATATCTGAATACGTCATTTATTATGAAGTCCCCTTCCACATCCATCAAAGGCTAGCCTATGGAGTCTACAACACATGGTCTGAAACACACTTTGCATCCCTGAGCTACATATGCATCCAGACATGGGCAGTTAGAAGACGCCCACTCCCTTGCAAGTGTCTCTTAACAAACTTGATTTTTTTCAAGAAAAATTTGCATATACAGTCAGTCCTTGGGTTATGTCGGAGATCCGTTCCTATGGCGCGACATAACGTGATTTCCGCTGTAAGTCAGAACCCACCTACATAAGCACCTACATCACTCACGTGGAGCTCATACACCGCAGTAATGAAGTGAAACAGTAAAAAAAAAAAAAATTAAAAGAAAGATAACAATTCCTGACCTTTACTTGTAGTAAATAAATAATAAAAAACATAAAGCACATATGTACATACGTCGAAATGATGGAACTTTTTTTATTTTTTATAAATAAACTAGGAGCCCAGCACGCGACATCGCGGGGCACTGCCCACCCACCTGCAGCCCTGCCTTGATACCTGAACCTGTCCACGCAGAGCTCCAGCGCGCCTGGCCCAGCCCCCAAACCCTCTGGCCTTCTCTGGCCACTTCAAGCCCTGCTCTCAGTCCCTCCAGTTGCCTGGGGCTGGTCCCGCCTTCTCTGGGCGCCTCCCTCTTCCACCCCATCTCCCACCCAGTCTCCAGAGCAACGTGGCGGCTCCATCCCATCATGGCGCCAGAGGAGAGTGTGGAAGCCTCCTGCCTGCTGTGCTGTGCTCCTTCCCCTGGCAGGTGGGCCACGGGGCACTCAGTGCCAGCAGTGGGTGGCGAAGGACTGGTAGGGGGGGCACTGTGGGCTCTCACCCCTGCTCTCCCGGCAGGGGATGGTCCCGCCTCCTCCAGGAGCCTCCCCGCTTCTCTGGAGCAACGCCCAGCTAATATGCTAATGACCTGTTCTTACCTGTTATGGCATATCGACCATTAGCATATTAGCTCTTTATGAGTATAGATGGGAGATGGTGACTAAACCACGAAACGACGTCGAGTCCGATGTAACCCGAGGACTGTCTGTATTAAAATATGCCTCATAGTTATATGAATGGGCTACAAGCTGCTAAAACAGTGCTCAAAGCAAGTGATCACAAATTCTGAGTACTGTAACTAAATTCACAATGAAAATAGCTATTTTAAAAGATACCATTCATTATTTCTTTAAGCTCCCATCCACCACTCTGAGATCTGAATACCTAAAGTAGCCCCTACTGCCAGTGTACTTTATGGCTAATGCTGCAAGGACGCAGGAGAACGGATGGCTTCACTCGATGCAGGGTAACCACAGGAGCAGTTTTCTAACATTGCAATTTTTTTGGGTCATCTAACTCCTGCAGTGATCCTCCAGAAGATCTTAGCATGTTTTACTTTTACAAAATCAGGTTTTAATAGATATAGTAGAATTTTTAAATTTCTGGCTATATATATATATATATATATATATATATATATATGTTTTATCTGTTGATGTGTAAATATTATATATATATATATATAATATTTACACATCAACAGATAAAACACAATTTTCTCAAATTAAATATTTTTCCTTGGTATTATTTTCTGAAGAGGTAAAATTATCAAAGGACACTTCATTATAGCTAGAACACTGGTCCAAGTTAAGGAGCCAGACAGGGTAAAGAATGAAAACTGACTGTGTCCATTGGTTAGGCTTATATGCATGCATACTGGGGGGTGAGGGAATGAGTGGGGGGTAATAGGGGGATAAGGACACATACGTAATACCTTAATCAATAAAGAAATTAAAAGTCAAAAAAAGAAAAAAAGAATGAACACTGTGAGGTCATGTCATTGCAATGCTAACTTATATGAAAAATAAACTACAGGCAAAGTAAGCAACATGTTGACATATCCAGCCCACATGCCATACATTTTTGTTTACTTACGAAGTGACAAATATGACTGGATTTTTGCAGACACCCAGTTTTCTTCCATGTTCAGGTTGTCAGTAATTGACTTATACTTCCTGGCTAAATAAACTTATGCATAAGCAATTTAGCTTGCAACCCCATTAATTTTCCATCTCAATCTATTGGGAAATGAAGCAAATTCTAGACAGAGTCTAGAAAAAAATCACTTGTATAGTGATATTCTCACTACTTCCTGATCCACTGTATCTCTCCTCTTCCTTATAGGTCTATAAAAATCAGGTTAAAATGAATTTAGCAGTTCATTTTAGATAGAAAAGAAGATGTAAAGGAGTATTATAGCATAGGAGGAAGCTGTGGCTTGGGGGTATGCATTTTGCTTACCTGCCTTCTTGGGGTTGCCATATTTATGAAGAGTATATGTTGTGGTAGATTGCATTGCTGTTCTCAGCAACTCACTCCTTTCTCTATAAGATTTGCTGAGTGAATGTCTAGGTCTTCTGATAGAAGGAATATGTTGCTTTGCCATATTGTCTGGTTGGCCACAAACTTGTTCAGGTCAATGGAAAGTGAGTGGAAGTAACCGTCATTTCAGAGCAAAAACTCTAAGAAGCATTGTGTGCCTCTACCAGCCTCTTGCCCTTCCCCCTCTACCACAAGAACAGCATGCCCCATGCAGAGGTTGTTCCTTAAGCCTGGATTCCAGAAGGAGAAAACATAATGAGCAGAATTGCCTACTAGCAGCCACCAACATGTAGCATAAGCAAGAAATACAATTTGGAATTGTAAGCCACTGAGATTGGGGCTGCTTGTCACTATAGCAAAGCTGACTGCTACATAAATATTTATATAACTATTGGGTGGGAAAAAACAGCACCAGCTTAAGGGGCCTGCTTTTTCTCTCCACTAAATATAATCTTCTTTGAATTGGGTCGAGAGTCCATTAGGGTTGGCTTGGCAGCCTGCTGACAGCAAGAGTAGCAGTTGAATGGTCTTAGACGCAACCAGCTGTACCCTGTGGAAGATTTAATTGGGCAGCCCTCCTCCACTTTCTTCGAATAAATATAATAGTCCAACCTATTGAATTGACAAGAAAACAAGAAAGTACTTTTATTGGAGAAGAACTCCTTTATATTATCTCAAAGTCAAGCCAGAGCAATTCAAAGTTCTTTTTGAAAGTCTTAGCTGTGAATGGCCAATGTACAGGAAAAAGAAAATATATACTGCAACATCTAGGCCTCATTTGTTCCAACAATGGAGCAGATGGAGTGATTATCTGTAGCTGTACCTGCACTGACCCTGAATAACTGTTGTTTATCAAAAACAGTTTGAATGCTTTTAGTTTCCATTTCATACACACATGGTCATGTTTCTCAGAGAGTTTATTATTTGAAAAGCTTAAAATTAAAAAAGCATGAGAATTAAACACTGAGGTTGCTATTCCTAAAATAATTTTATAAACTTAAAAGAAAGAAAAACATTATTTTAAGAAAACTACCTTTAGCCTCTCCTTTTAATTGAATCTGAGAAACCAGACCAATAAACATCATTGAAAAGAAGTTAAACAAATAGATACTTATAATATTATATTTTAATTTTATAATATGTTACTAGTGGCCTGGTGCACAAAATTCATGTGGGGGGGTGTCCCTCAGCCCGGCCTGCACCCTCTCCAATCTGGGACCCCTGTGGGATCAGGCCTAAACCAGCAGTTGGACATCCATCTCGCAATCCGGGACTGCTGGCTCCTAACCGCTCACCTGCCTGCCTGCCTGACGCCCCTAGCCACTCTGCCTGCTGGCCTGCTCACCCCCAACTGCCCCTCCCACTGGCCTGCTCGCCCCCAACTGCCCCCCCCACCAGCCTGCTTGGCTCCAACTGCCCCCTTCCTGCTGGCCTGATTGCCCCTAACCACCTCTGTCTCAGCCCCGCCACCATGGCTTTGTCCAGAAGGACGTCCAGAAGGTCTCCCAGTCTAATTAGCATATTACCCTTTTATTAGTATAAATATGTGAAGCAATGGACTAAATATGGATGACGGGTAGAACAGGATGAGAGAGATTCTAGATTCTGGGAGGTAACTTTACTTCTGCTATTTAGTATCTTTTTTAAATACATTTTTATTGATTTCAGAGAGGGAGGGAGAGAGAGAGAGATAGAAACATCAATGATTGGCTGCCTCCTGCGCGCCCCACACTGGGGATTGAACCCACAACCCAGGCATGTGCCCTGACCAGGAATCGAACCGTGACCTCCAGGTTCATAGGTTGATGCTCAATCACCGAGCCATGACAGCGCGGCCTGCTATTTAATATTAATTTTCTTCCTTCAAAACAGAATTTATAGATTGCAGACTTTCTCATTCTACCCAAACCCTTTTAATGAAGGAGATATATGTACAAATAGACATTTAAAAATTTTTATAAATAACTTTTTCCTTTTTATGGACTTTATCGGGGTAACACTGATTAACAAAATTATACAGATTTCAGGTGCACAATTCTACAATACATCATCTGTACACTGTTGTGTGTTCACCATCAAAGTCAAGTTTCCCTCCCTCATTATCCCTATACCCTCCTCCACCTCCCTCCACCACCCCTCCCCCTGGCAATCACCACACTGCCATCCCTGTCCATGAGTTTTTTTTCTCTCTCTTTTTAAGTTTTTTGCTCAATCCCTCCACTCCCCCACTGTCCCCACCCCACCCCTGCAGCTGTCAGCCTGCTCTCTATCTATCAGTCTGTCAATATTTTGCTTGTTAGTTCAATAAAAGATTAGATTTTAAGTTGGCAAGTGTTAACCTTACGTTTTAAAAAAAAGTATTCATTATGAGTTAGTACTTCATATTAAACTTCACTGTTTGTCTCCTTAATATTTTAGAACAGATTTATTTATTTCGTAATCACCTAGAAAATAAGATTTAGAAATTACCCATTTGCTTATTTACACTGATATTTTCAAACAGAAAATCAACTTTATCTTTTCCTTGCCAAATATTGAATAATCACTTTATTTAATCTGTCTGATGCTTGCTTAGTTATATTTTCATATTTCTAACAACTTATGTTTTTCTGAGAAAATAAACTATTTTCACATGTTCAATCTCTCATATAATCTCCTAAATAATGACATATATGAAGCAGGAGGATCTATTTATAAATTAATTTCATTTTCAGTGTCGTTATTGGCAACATATTCCTGAGCAACTGCTATGGAGATAGAAAGTATCAAAATATACGGCAGAAATTTGAACCGTGTCGAGCCAGAAGGGCACCTGACAAAGGTTAACAGGATAACATAACATCCAGCTCTGTTCCTCTCTTAAGCTCCTCTCATCTCAACACATATGCAGGAAATGTCTCCTTTCCCCACCTCTGTCATATAATAAGGAGGATGTGGAGCTTTGTTTTAAAATTGAAGCCAAAGCAGCCAAGGTTTGCCTGTTTTTAAAAACATTTCCTTCGTACTGGGGTACTTTAGGAACACTCATGTTTTTGACAAAATATTTGTAGTGTCAATGAAAGTTTTGATGCTACTACCAACAATTTATTCTTTTTTGCTCACTAAGTTCTCAAGGACTGTATATATAAATGCTATAGACACCGATTATGCATTTTAATTCCATTCCCTCCAGGAAAATTAATTATCTTTATTTGACATTCTTGTGGCGACAGTGATGTAGACATTTCATGGCATATAGTCTGGCTGTCATATCACCCCTGTTGAGCCTACAACACAAGTATAACAGTGACTGACCAAGGCACTATGTATTAATACATGTTTTTAAAGTACAAATCATTTAATATTTAGACATGTGTACATCATTTCATAAAAGCTTTCATACATATTATTTTAGTTTAGTTTTGAGAAGTAGTCAATGCTTAGTTCATGAACAGCCTTGTCTTCTTTATGTTAGGAATTTAGATTTTTTTCTAATGTCATTGAGAGCTACTAAAGGAGTTTAAAAATGTAGGTTTATTTCAGAATGATTCCTCCGATAGGCATAGAGCCAAAGTGGGGGATGCACATGCTAGAAGGTAGTCACGGCCATCCACAGGGTATAAGAAGAAAATAGAAGAGTGGTGTGTGGGGCCCTGGCTGGGTGGCTCAGTTGGTTGGGGTGTCCTCCCATACACCAAAAGGTTACAGGTTCAATTCCCAGTTAGGGCGCATACCTAGGTTGTGGGTTTGATCCCTGGCTGAGACAACTGGTTGATGTTTCTCTCTTATATCGATGTTTCAATCTCTCTCTCTCTCTCTCTCTCTCTCTCTCTCTCTCTCTCTCTCTTCCTCAATAAAAACATATCCTCAGGAAAGGATTTAAATTTTTTAAAGTGATGTGTATATATGCAAACATATAATAAATATATATATGTGTTTATGTGTATACAATCCTATTTAATTTTGACATTTGTCTGTTATAAATTTATATATCAGTATTTATATATAATATATAACTTCATAAATACCTAAACAAATATATTAGTAATTCATGTTCAATCTTTTTTTTCCCTTTTCTGATAGCATATGAGATAAAAAGTTTAGAAACTATTTGCAAATTAATCAGAAGCAGAAAATCAGTAAGGGGCCTAGAAAATAGTCCAAATAGTAAAAAAAAAAGTGGGGCCTGATTTAAGACATCAGAAGCAGAGGAGATAGATACATGCATATTCTTGTGATAAAGAAATGATAATGACTGACTAAATTTGAAGACAGAGCAGGACAAAGGGGAGTGAGCCTGAGGTGAGGGTTGGACAGTGTGATGGAGCTCAAACTCAAGGAGACTTATCAAATGGGAACCACAGGCTTGAGAATTTAGAAACAAAGATATTTTGGTAAAAATTTGGGGGAAACTGTAGCCGTGAGGGGAACGATGGAAGGAGAAAGATGAAGGGGTGACTTTTCAGACTCACCCCTGCCCTAACTCAACCATAGTGGTTCAGTTTTATCTGTTTTACATATGAAATTTTGTGCAAGATTTTCTTTATAGAAAGAGATTTTCTGACTTAAGAAAAAATAAAATTAGAGCCCTGGCTGGTGTGGCTCAGTTGGATGGAGCGCCATCCTGCACCGAAAGGCTGTGGGTTTGACTCTCAGTAAGGGCACATGTGTGGGTTGTGAGTTCAATCTACAATTGAGGTGGATACAGGAGGCAACTGATGGATATTTCTTTCTCTCTCTCTCTCCCTTCCTCCCTCTCTGAAATTAAATAAAACACAATTAATTAATAAAAATTAGAAAATTACTAGTGTATGTTTGGCGACCTAATTCTGAGAAATCAATATTTAATAGCATGGAAAAAAAAACCTGCAAAAGATAGAGACTATCTTTAAATAAAGATCACAAAGCTAACCTATTTATACTTAAGCGAAACCATCTTTTTAATTGACAAAGTCAGGCGAAGATGAACATATTCCTGTCATTATTAGTCCCTTTAGATACTACCAATTTTCTGTGGACAAACCTTTCTAGAATGCCATCCCATCTACAAAAAGGATATCATTAATGGCTAAAAACCCCCACAAGTTTATGGAGTCATACACCTAATCACCAAAATAAAGTAGCTATTCATTACCACGACCTCTTGCCCCTCTACAGCTACTATGTTCATAGTTACCTGAAATTGATTAAATATAGTCCCAAATCTTTTGGAATTTTTCAATAAGTAATAAAGGATCTCTCGCTAAGCAGGTTTTAAAAACAATATTCTAAGGAGAAGCCAAACAGCTTGTATTTGGATGTAGTTGCTGTGCATTTTTTTCATAGAAATGTATAACATGGCTTGCTGTTCCTGAGAAAGACTCCTGATTGTCTGATTTTCACAGAGTAAGCAACTGAATTGTACAAGGTCCATAATCCCTTACGTATTTTCTCCCTGAACCCTCCTGAGTTTTGGATTCTAAGAATGAAAGCGATGGCTTATGATTAGCCTAATTGTATTGGGGTGTGACAGATGCTATTGGCCAGCCCTGACGTCAGAGTGAAATCTATGTCTGATACTCAAGCTCTTTTCTGCATGATGAACTGCAGTAACCTCTTCCAGATCGCCAGCATTTGGTTTCATTGTATTGCCTAAAGCATACATGTGTGAGGCAGGGCCTAGATGAGGGCAGATAAATAATGTGTTTGTCTGGGTCAGGCTACAGCTTAGGAAATGCCAAAATGAACAGCAAAGCAGAATAATTCCATGAAACAGACAATGTGAGTGAATATTACATTCAAATGTGAATGTGTCCAATTCAAAAATTTGATTTGCCAAGTGAGGGCTGATTAGCAGAACACACACATTGCCATTTCACTAGGCTCGCCAGCTCCCCTGCCAGACATTTTCATTATAGTTCAGAAGACAACTTGTCTTTGATCCAGCCCTGCTCTGGGGGCTCCTTTACCTGGAGGCTTTGGCAATTTCACAATGACAAGAATCAAGCTCAAAGAGACACTTTATATTTTTATCAGTTGGCATGAGAATAAATGTATCTTTTTAAAATATATTTTTTATTGACTTCAGAGAGGAAGAGAGAGGGAGACAGAGATAGAAACATCAATAATGAGAATCACTGATTCTCTGCCTCATGCATGCTCCCTACTGAACCTAGGCATGTGCCCTGACTGGGAATTGAACTGTGACCTCCTGATTCACAGGTCAATTCTCAACCACTGAGCCACGCCGGCCAGGGCAAGAATAGATAATCTTTAAGACTATAGATCAGTGGTTCTCAACCTTCCTAATGCCGCGACCCTTTAATACAGTTCCTCATGTTGTGGTGACCCCCAATTTCATTGTGACAAATTGAACATAATTAAAGCATAGTGATTAATCACTAAAACAATATGCAATTATATATGTGTTTTTCGATGGTCTTAGGCGACCCCTGTGAAAGGGTCGTTTGACCCCCCTCAAAGGGGTCGCAACCCACAGGTTGAGAATCGCTGCTGTAGATGATCACCACAGCAGCCCAAATCTCTTTGACATTTATTAACTGATACTGAACAAATATTTCAAGTCTATGAAATTCAGGTACTCCTCTGTAAAAGGTAAGAGAGGATAATACTTTCCCTGACTCTGTGATAGAATAATTAAAATTAACAAAATTTTAAAGCAGATGAATATGTAAAAGCAAGTGTAAAGGCTAACATGCTATGTATAATGGAAAGCATTATCTTCACACTTTTTAATGCTACATATTCACAGTATGCTTATAAGGCATCCTTCTGAGATTCTACTTATGTTTATCACTTTTATGGTCAATGCTGGTGATTGTCCATTAGAATTAGTTCAGCTACTTAAAAACAGGCCTGCTGAGGGTCACTGACTTTTTTGAAATATGGACGCAAATTCAGAAGACATAATAGAATCAGACACTACTTAACATATTTAGTGAGGGTATGAAAGAAACAAAAGACATTAGTTGTAATATCAAGGTCTAATGGATAATTCCCTTTATTTGAAATATGAAGTACTAAGTGCTAAAAAGCAACGTCCTAGGCCAGGAAGCTCAGCAAACCATTGGCAATCTATTGTGCCTAGCATACTACAGCAACACTCTTGAACTTGTTGAATTGGAACAATTTTGTGTAAAACTAGCCTTGTAAGGAATAGCCAGGTGACTTCAGCATGAGTCAAAGAGCAATTCATTGATCAACATTTACATAAGAATTTATTTCAAATGATGCCTTTATGTGGAGTATTTAAATAGTAATTAACTAATAAGCAGTTTCTGATTCTATTAGGCCTTCCAATTTTGCAGTGTATATAGTGACCATATATGGGTTCTGGAATTTTTAAAGAGAAACATAATAAAGAAAATGGGAAAAAACCTTCTATGTCAGGTATTAATATTAATATTTTTGTTTGACTTGGTCACTGCAATGATCAACATGGCCTTTTTAGTTACCGTTCTAGTGAGAATTTCAAAGGGCATACATCCACAAGCTTTCAACACATACTTCCTTGTAAAAAGTATTTCCAAAGATAGAGTGAAATGAGGTATGAGCTCTGGCTATTTTACCTGAAAACTGTAGCAGAGTTCAATACTGACAGTGATCCTGTCCTAGTTCACATGACCCTCACCAATTTTCAATCTAAGAAGCAATGCATACATTGAGGTCAGGTTCCCATCATAGTTAAAGCTCATAGCAAGACTCTGACCAGCCTCCTTTGAGTTGGGAGATCAAACGAAGAAATTAACAGAGATCCAAAGAACAACCAGGCAGCAGATCACTATGTGAAAGACCCACCAAGTCCTCTATCTCAGGGAAGGATAACCGCTGTGTAGCTTGTGTGATTCCTTTCTAATTATGGAACTGAGTGTGGAGTGAGTGAATGGTAGGAGATGAAAATACAAAATAGTACATAGGGGTTGACAAAGACAACCACCATGATAATTAGTTATCTTTCCAAACAATAAAGAGAAACCACATATTGCTTATTATTTTCCTATTAAAAATACCTTTCCCATTAAAAGCATTGCCCGTGGACTATTCAAACAAATGCTAGAATTCCTTGTCCTCAGATATGTTATAAATGAGTAAAGCCTTTATTTCTAAGAGAACTTCCATTTAAGTATAGCATTCCTAAACTCATGATCTTTAAAAGATCTGAGTTACATCATATTGCTAAAGCACACACTTGGAGATAAGTTGTTTCAGATACTGACTCTCCCTAAATCTTGTTGAGTCTTCAGGCAAAAAGGCAAAGCCCAAGATGAGGCAGAGCATCATTTCTGCCAGCAACATCAGGCCTGGCCATGCCTAACGTGTTTGCCAAGACCACACAGAGGCTAGATGGTAAGTTGGATTTAGAATTCTTTTTGCAACTGGAAACCATTCTGAACTTCTGATTAAAGTTGGAGAAAGGGAAGAGGGGCCAAAACCATAAACCACTAAAGCTCAGAGATAATTATGGAAAACCAACAAGCATTTATCTAGTGAGTCCCCAGAGCCACTCCTAAAAGAAGAAATAAAAAGTTTACACCACCCACAACACAAGGATTCAATGCAGCCAATAACCCAAAGAAGGAAAACCCAATTCTAAAGTTTGATAATAACTACTGCTTTCAAATGTCTAAATAGTTGGCTACATTATTATAAAGATTTATAATTGGATTTATGCATAGATCCTTAAAATACTAACAACAAATTAAAATTGCCACTCTTAGAAACATTGTTATCAGTAATTCTTTTTGTATAATCTATTTTAATTTTTATTACTGCAGATTTTTATCTCTAAGTTCACAAAGGGGATTGTTCAACATGATGTGATACAAAAAGTCTCATATGCATACAAATTAATCTCTCTAGGATGTAATCACTACATATGTAAAATGAAAGGGTTATATATGGTGTTTAAAATCCCTGCCAGCAGTAAAACTCTGTAAAACAGTAATTTTTTCAAGTGCCAGAAGAGAAAGGGAAGGACGTTTAATATTATGAGCTAGCAATTCCTCAACTGCCCAAACTGTAGCCATTGAGCATATGCATTTATTGATAAATAGCTTTGAAATCATAACATGAACATGAGCCACAAATACAATGTGGCTTTGGCCTACTAATGTCTTAAGTACATGAAACAGCTACATCCATATTTCCTCCATCTCTAAAAGAAGGGCATTGAAAAATATCCTCTGAGTCCCTGTTAACTCACTCTTCTCACAGTCTGCACTTTTACGTAAGCATGAACAGCACTTCCTACAGAGAAGTCTTCCACTCCACCTTAACAAGTGTTAATTTTGCTCAGGAAGGTTAAATGAACACTCTAGAGACACATCCCTGTATCGGAGGGATCTGGCAAGGCTTTTCGGGTGGCCCATGACTGAGTCCCTCTGACTGGGCAGCATGAAATTTATCTTTTACTTGTTTGCAGAAAATGACTATGTAACTTTACAACACTGGCCAGTATTTCTATTCCTTAACACATGGCTCATTGACTAGGACCAAGTTTTCCCAACAGGTGAAAGATGTTTCCTAGTTTCTATGTTTTTAAAAAGCAAAACAGATCTCCTTCTAAATTACCTCCTAAAGGCATACTTCACAGTTGTCCTAGTAATGATTTTCTTGATACTGCCTACAAACCCAATCATTAACCCCTTTTTGAGTGCAAAATAATATGTTCTAATTGTTGCTTTCATGAATTTAATAAGTCAAAACCCTGTGGGAAGTACAATTGTTTCATATCTCAGGCTTCTATGTGATTGCACTTGCAAATTTCTGAGCAGTGAATTCAATGGGGGGAAATGATGCCATCTAGTGATCAGATAGGAAATCACATCTGTGCATTTTCCTCTAGACCAGGGGTACAGTATTACAATAAGGAATTCTGTACTTAATTCAATACACATTAGAATTGAAAGAAGGGAAATAGAATAGAAATCACTTAGGCAGGAACTTTACCCAGTTATTTTCTATGTACAACATTATTCGTAGTCATTACTAAAAATGTGGGTTATAACAATATTAATATCGCATTCTCACTTTCCTATGGTCATTTCTTAACTTCAACCTATCATTGTTGTAGTCATATAGTTTCCAAAACAAATGTCTCTACATGTAGCATTTAATATCAATGAACCATGTCTTTGGTGCATTAAAAATTAATGAGATTTTTGAAACATAATTCTAAATATTGCACTGTAAAATATATTTACATACCCTGCTAGGATGCTAGTAAAATGTTGAATACTTAAAAATACAGAAGAAAAAATTAGATGGCATACTAATAATGGCATGCTATTTAAAGAGTAAAGCATTCCTCCACATGGAACCAAAGTGTTCTCATTGTCAGAAAAAAGTATCTCACCGTATTTCTAGTTTTATCATAGTATAATGCAGATATCAATAAGATAAGATACACTTTCCTGGGCCAGTTTAGATGCCCACACTATCCTGGAAGATTTTGTCCAGGTTTCCCCCCTTGGAAAGTTCTACAAAGACAAAGAACATTGTTCAACAATTGGCTGAACAATTTGGACAACTGGATATTCACACGCAAAAGAATGAAACTGTACCCTTTCCTCATACTATTTGCAAAATTAACTCAAAGTGGATTAAAGACATAAGAGTTAAAAACTATAAAACTCTAAAGAAAGCATAGGTGTAAATCATTCTCTGTGACTTTGAATTAGACAACAGGTTCTTAGATATGACACCCAAAAACAAGCAACAGGAATAAATAGATAAATTAGACTTCATAATTTTTTTAAAAAATTGTGTTTTAAAGGACACTCCCCAGAAAGTGAAAAGAAAACCCACAAAATGGGAGAAAAATATTTGCAAATATAGAGCTGATAGAGCTAGAGCTGGATGATGGAATTGGTAACTTAGGTCCATAATACTATTGTCTCCACTTGTGTTTATGTTAGAAAACTCCCATAAAAAAGTTTCAAGTAAAATTATATGATCCTATCGGATAGATTTGTTTTCATATTCTTAGCATGCATATTTACAATGTGTAAATAATTGCATTATATAGTTTTATAACAAATTGTAATGTTAATATCTCTGTCATCATTTTTGTGAATATATGAAAGCACCATATTTTAAATTGTCTGCTATTAATGTATATTCACTCCCAGATATTTGACAATTATCAATAAGTCATTAATGACCATCCTTATACAATCATTTTCCCCACTTCTCTAATTACTACCTGATGATAAATTCTTTAAAAAGAAGTTGCTACATCTAAACTGTATTCATATTTCAAGTCTTTTGATATGCAGGGTTAAAATTACTTTTGTGAGTGTATCCAATTTATAGTCTTCAAAAAATACATGTGTGCCCATTCCGTTAGTCCTTACTTGGCTGGGCATTACTGGTCTTTCTAACATTTCCAGTCTATTTCTGGTAAATTTTCAAATTAATCTCAAAGAAAACTCAGAAACAAGCTTGTTTCCTTCATTTCTTTTCTCTAATTTGGCAACAAACAACAATAATAGAAAAATTCAACATTTATTTTTAACCCATGATATGTTACATGATCAGCTTCTCTTCTAACAACACAATTCCTATTTGTACAGCCATATGCTAAAAGGGGACAATAACGTTTAATTCCAAAGTTGCTGACCCAACCAAGGAATATTTTCTAGGCTGGAGTACTTGAGTATTGTGGTAACAATGGTTTAAAGGAAGGATGTTTTTCCATACCAACTTAAATATAACCGATTATCTTGATACAACTATTATTTTTCCATTTTAAAAAGAAAAAAAAGACCCTTTCCTGTTTATTTTATTACGTGTGGCCACATTAGAAATAGAAAGAAATTCCATTGCAAGTCCTCCAAATACGTAATCAAATTCATCTGTGGTTATCTTGCCTCCATAAACATTTCCTGATTATAACGATAATCCTGTAATACAAACCCTCTGGATCTTACTCTCACAGAAAGTCCAGATTATTCGCACTCTGGACAAAGAGCTAACTGTCAAGCTGACAGCCATCTCACTTCTGTAATCAAGTTCCTGCCAAGTTAGGTTGAGACAAGTGATATATGAGAGATAATCTAATGGCAAGGCTGAAAAGCCATCTGGCCATGTATAATAAGTAAGCAATTTCCCAATATCAAGTCATCAGGCCTTAAATTCCTAGAGAAGTCCTTACATAGGATAATGGTTTAATAGCTAGATTTATATCGAGACTAAGTATAAGAACACTTGTATTTACTCATGTTGAATAAATTATGAATAATATGCTTTTGTGTAACTTCCATAAAATTGCTATTAAATACATGATTGCTCTGTTTTCTGAAGTGGTACTAAGAAGTAATGAAAAGTCTTAGAATTAATTACAGGATTTTTTTCTCATGAAGACATAAATATTATCAAGGTTCCCTATTTACCATGTTTTTGAGGAAGCTCAAAAACTTCAAATACAAAATATATTCTTTTACATTGTGTTTTGTGACTTAGTTTTCCATAGTCCTTTTCTTAGGACAGCCTAAATATCTTTTTGTAATAAAAGCATGAAAAAATATACAGATAAACAATGAGATGATTTTAGGTTTCAATTTTGATCAACCACGCTAATGAAAATGATATGAGGTACAAATAACCATATCAAATGATATCAAAACCCAGAAACCCACACATGTATTTGGAATTCATTCAGGAATATGTTTGAAAATACTCATGCACCAACATTTATCCTTACTTTTTCCAGATTAACCTGAAGTTTGGTCCAAGACAGTGTTGAGCAGATATTCTGATTAAGTCAACCTACAAACAATGGACACCTATCTCGGTTGGGTAGTTAATGGTGCTAGGCAACTCTTATTGTAGTAAAAATGAAATTATTAACACCATATTTTAAACATACAAATAGAAATTGACAACACCCATATTGTTTAATTCAGTCCTAGGTGAAACAAACTTACAAACTAAAACAAATTAACTGAACCTCCAGCCAACTTTTGTTTCTAAATATATTTTTTCTACTTAAAGGAATAAGGAATCCTTAGAAAAGTAGCTAACTTCAAGGCTGGGACAGAGAAAAGTATAAGAGTCTTAGATATCTTGTGCCAAAAATTAAGAAAATGTTCAAGGAATTCTAGGAAGATGTCAAATGACAATGAAGCCAAATAGAAATAGCTCCTACTGTCCAAATATGGGACAGTATGAGCATCAACATAAATAATGATATTAACTAGTAATATTAAAGGGTTATAACAGTGGTTCTCAACCTTGGCTGCACATTAGAATCACCTGGGAATCTTTTTAAAATCCTGATTTCTGGGCCTCATCCTCCCGAAATTTGAAACAGAATTTCCGGAGAATGAAGCCCAGAAATCAGGATTTTAAAAAGATTCCCAAGTGATTCTAATGTGCAGCCAAGGTTGAGAACCACTGTGCTATAATATTCTAAATACAAAGTCCACAAGTTTATGCGAAAAAGACAAACAAATGAACAAACAAACAGGAAGAGAATGCTCTCCCAAATAAACAGAAAGCCAACTAATCAGTGAAGAAGAAATGACCACCTTTAATACTGATTCAAGCAGGAATCACTGAAGAATTCTAACTATTGGATAAAAATCTGAGGAATAACAGGATATTTCCATGGTTCAAAGTATCGCTCTATAAGTTACTTGTTAATTACAAAGGGGAAAAATAGTAACTTTATAGTGGAGAAACATGGCAGATCTCCCTTTAACCACATGATGAAAATTAATATTGCAGTAATGGAACTAATACAAGATACAAGAACTCAGAATCATTCCTATAACATTCCTCCCAAAATTGTATGAAAGCATCGTACAATTCACAAGGAAATATAAAACTCAAACTGAAGAACAGCCAACAAAACAATTAGCCTGCATTCTTCAAAAACATCAATATAATGAAATCAAGTGTCCGAAACTGTTCCAATTTCAAGGGTATTAAGAAGACATGACAACTAATTTCAAAGCATTGTATTTTCTTTTGCTATAAAGAATATTATTGGGGCAATTACTGAAATTAGAAATAAGGTCTTTAGATTAGATAATAGCATTGTATCAGTGTTAATTTGTTGACTTTGATCTTTGAACTGTAACTATTTAAGATAACTGCATGCTTTTAGGTATTATTTAGGTATTATAAGCTTTTCAAAATGTTATCTAGCCATAGAAAAACATCTAGTATAAACACAACTTTCAATAATTATTTTGAACAATTAGATAATAAAAAACAACAAATACCATAGGAAAATACAAAAAATCACAAAATTTCAAAGGAGAGCCAGTAATCACTAGCCACTTGCTTGTCCAAATCATGAAGAAAGTAACAAGTGATTTGGACATGAGGAATGAGTAGGATGTGGATCAAAAATGATGGTGGGAGAGGGATTGTAACAGAGAAAGGAAGAACCAAGACCCAGGAGCCTAAGTGTGGTGGTCACAAGAATGCACTTCGGACCTCTAAACATTGAGACCATAATTGGCCAAAGACCCCCAGCTGCTGGCTCAGAAATCCACTGCAGCTTTTGAGCTATGGCCATTCCTCCCAGGACCTGCTCCAAGGCAACAACAGAGCACAGTGGAGACAGTGAGGCAGATCAACTCCCAAGAAACACAGGACTCCTTTGATAGTTGATTTTGGCTTAAGGACTCCCAGATGGCTTAACCCAATCTACGAAGCTTTCACCTAACATCTATCATCTATCTATCTATCTATCTATCTATCTATCTATCTATCTATCAATCAATCATCTATCTATCTCTTCTTCGCTTAGGGTAAAATTTGTATCACTCAACATTATCTGGCTTCCTCTCTATTTTCTTTTACATGGGGGTTTCCTAAAAGCCTTTCATTTCTAACCTCAATTTAGCATTGGATTCTTGGGAGAATAAGAATAACAGAGTATAGAGTATATATGGTATAACTAGTGGAAATTGAAGCTGGAGGAGCAAACTTGGGCTTTATCATTGAGAATAACTAGTCAATTTAATACTTTGCCCCAAGGCAGGATAAATCTTAATTTCCTAATACAAATAAAATAGTCTATATAGTTTTAAAAATTCACCAAAGACCTCATAAATTCCTTTTGTGAACTGTTTCAAAGCTTGATCATCTTTCACATCCAACTTAGGTCTATACTAGATTTCTTATTGGGATTTAAGATCATTTATTCCAATTCAAGCTTCTATGAGGCTAGATTATAGCCATCTATAGAAATACTATATTAACTACATGAACTCTCGCTCAGTACAGGAGTTCTCACTGCAATGTTCTGCACACGTGGTCTTGTGGGACCACTGACCACCTTTTCTATTTGGTACAAAATTATATCTCATTAACATAATCTAACCATGGAATAATTGCTCCTTATGAACTGAAAAAACAATGACTCCCCCTTTGCAAACAGAAAAATAAAGTCTGTCTCTTTTCTTCAGCAAGGTTTTTATAATTGCTAATAAAGGAAATCATTTTTGCTATTCTAAAGTCTTTCAAATACTCTGCCATTTGCTGACAGAGTAAAAAAACTCAATCTTCAATTATTATGTTAAATATAAAATGTTATCCAATTTAAAATAATGAGTATATATTTTTTTCTGCCAATGATTTGAAAGGGAGTTGGAATGCATGTGGGAAATGCTGTTATCTTTCCAGATCCCTGCTTGAATTAAATAAATTTGTCTGACCGTGATGAGCACATTGTCTGGTCCAGGTTTTCCAAGTATGTAAATAAAAATGAAAAGCTCAGACAGCAAGACTTACCCCATCTGCATAGAACTTCAAAAATAGTGACGTACTTACCTAAAATAGAAGGAGAGATGATATTAATGACATTCATCACAGCTTAGACATATAGTGAAAAACACATTCTAGAAGGCACTCGGGGCATCTGTTCCCCTCACCACAGCCAGACCAAGTTTTAGGGTTTTTGTTTATAACACAACAGTCCAGATCAGCAGTTCTCAACCTGTGGGTCACGACCCCTTTGGTGGTCGAATGACCCTTTCACAGGGGTCGCCTAAGACCATCCTGCATATCAGATATTTACATTACGATTCATAACAGTAGCAACATTACAGTTATGAAGTAGCAATGAAAATAATTTTATGGTTGGGTCACAACATGAGGAACTGTATTTAAAGGGCCAGAAGGTTGAGAACCACTGGTCCAGATGGTGGTGTCTCACTGTCCATGTTTACTTTGAGTATACCTCATGGGTATCTGCATCTATTGAGTGCTTTTTTACCTGCCAAACCAGTACAATGTGCTATATGTGCTTTTTCTAATTTACTCTTCAGAAGATGCAAGTGTGGTGAGTGCTATTATTATCCCCATTGTAAAGATGAAATAAGTGAGGCTTAGAGATGTTCATTAACTTGCCCAAAGTAACACATCTAGAAAGCACTGGAGCTGGGATTTTCATAGGTTCTCAGATTCCAGAGCTCAGTCTCACAAGCTTTATGCTATACTCCCAAAACCCAATGGGAAAGAAAGATAGACCCCAGTACTTTGTTTCATAATAAATTATAAAAATAGAACGATTGCAATTTTAAAACTTGGAAGAATGAACGCCTGTGGCATAGCAGATGCTAAATAATATTTGTCCAATGAATAAATAATAAGCAAATGAATGTTATTGATATTTAATAAATGTACTCAACTTTTATCCCAACACAACAAATATTTGCACAACAAATACTCTAGCAGTAGTTATCAACCTTCTGGCCCTTTAAATACAGTTCCTCATGTTGTGACCCAACCATAAAATTATTTTCGTTGCTGCTTCATAACTGTAATGTTGCTACTGTTATGAATCGTAATGTAAATATCTGATATGCAGGATGGTCTTAGGCGACCCCTGTGAAAGGGTCATTCGACCGCCAAAGAGGTCTCGAACCACAGGTTGAGAAACCGCTGCTTAATGTAAAGGTTATTTCTTTCTTCCTTCAAATGGCCCTATAGCAACGCTTCATTATGCTGATTATCTACAGATGTGAACTGAATGCTCTTAAGTAACAAAGATAAGGGATGGATCTTGAACAAGCCAGGGAAACTACAAGAAAAAGAGTTGTCTACCCTCAAAAGGCATGTTAGTCTAATGTAAAATCCTTCAATTGTTCAAGAAGCAATTAACAAACACTGTTGAAAAGTTCATTTAAAAAATTTTTTTTGGTCACTCTTATATAAGATTCTCTTTTGCAACAAAATAATAAAGAAAGAAGTATCTGAGAGCGGAAAAGTAATGAGGAGCTGGATATTTGAAAGAATATGGTAATTAGAAAAACAAAAATTAGAAATAATTGCGGTCTCAAATTCATGAAAAAACAACCATCATATATTCTCATGTTTTATATTCATAACCTAACCAAAGACTTAATTTTAAAAATAACACTGAGAGCAAATTGCCTCTAGAAATGCAAGTCTCTGTTCTCACAAGCTAGTCACATAATAAAATAAACCAATGAAATCGGAGGCACTTCACACTAATGTCCAGACTCTTTACCAAATAACTCTTAATTTTAATATTTTATATGAAAAATATTTATACTTATGGATGATTTTCACTGTTTTTTCTCAGCATTATTTATAAATTTTGGTTCTTTTTTCTATTAATAGACTTTTTATGGAGGTATTTATTAAATATGGTTATTAAAGTTAAGTCCCCCCTCCAAATAAGAGATGATAAACCTCTAAAAATGTTTTAAGCAGCATTTTCTATTTGTTTCAAGGTCAAACTGAAGTAACATAAAATTCCCAAGTCTTTGCACATTTTAGTGAAACAAATCAGTTTTATTTTGTATTCATGTTTACCCTTAAAGATAATTGGACTCAATGGTATGAAACTTTAATTAGGAAGCAATTAAAAAATGCCTTTGGTTCCATTTTGATAAAGACTCTGGAGAGGGTCGGTCCACAGAGCAGTTATTGGCCCATCTACTTCCCGGTGATGATACTAACATTCAGTCACTCAGTGAGCAGATAAAAGTAAAGAGCCTAAATCAGATTCATTTTCAATAAACTCAAGTGTTCCATGGGTTAGGATTTATACCTCTGTTCTAGGATTAGTTCTAAGTGATAAGTGCAAATGAAAAGACATCAAAGTTAGCTGCCTTAAGTGCTGAAATAGGGGTAACGCAAATATGGATAGCATTTGAATTTATGCCCGGGGTGCGGGGGGGGGGGGAGGTAGGAAAGGGAGGAATACCCAAAGGACAGTCATATTTATTCATTAGACTAAGGCAGCGGTTCTCAACCTGTGGGTCACGACCCCTTTGGTGGTCGAACGACCCTTTCACAGGGGTCGCCTAAGACCATCCTGCATATCAGATATTTACATTACGATTCATAATAGTAGCAACATTATAGTTATGAAGTAGCAACGAAAATAATTTTATGGTTGGGTCACAACATGAGGAACTATATTTAAAGGGCCAGAAGGTCGAGAACCACTGGACTGAGGCATAAATTTTTCCAACACTAAGTTGTTGCATGATTCTTTACCCTTGTCCAACCCCAACATCCACTCCCAAATCTATTGGTCATGTAGCAGTTTCTTTAAAAAAACAACAACAAACAAACAATTGCATCATCTTAATGGGAATCTAGTGAATTCATTCACAAACTCCCACTAACTCAGGTGTATTTATACCTATATTAAGTACGTGCAGGTCAGAAGAATGAGTTCTATGCCAGACTGGCCTTCTTTGCTGGAATGATTGGTAAGACCATTTGAAGTGAAGTTAGCGTTCATGATTCACTCCATGTCTGTGCAGTGAGCACTTATTCTTAAAGGAATTTTTAAAAGAAACCTTCTTAGGAAGGCAAGACATTCATACTTGAAACAACTATTAAATGATGCAAAACAACTTGTAATTAAATGTAAATTACATGGTGGAGACATCAAGTGCTACAGGAATTTAAAGAAATGAGAAAAGGATGTTCCAGCTGTTGTGTGGGATTACAGCAATATTCTGCTCCTGGGTGGGGAAGCATCAAGAGGGCTTTTGGACTTGTGATATGAATGCACAACCGGTACAAGCTCGTCTGGCCAGAGAATCGGGTAAAGATCCAGCTTAGAGATTTCGGGATCAGTAGGGAGGCTGCTGCAGAACAAGTCAAAGGCTCAGAAGGGACCATGTGTCCAGTGAATTTTGAGAAGCAGGGTCTATTCTTAATCTCTGTGAACATTTGTACCGATGTATCACATAGTGGTAATTGACTGTAACAAGTAACACAAATAAAAATCTACCTTTAAACTAACTTTATCAAACATTACCATGAGTGAGTTTTGCTGAAGGATGTTCACATATTCAGAGATGACCAAAGGCCCATTACTGTCAATTTGTATTAAAGGCAGGCCCTCCCAGTTAGGCACATCTGAGCAAATCTCCAAAGTCTCTAACCTTCTAGGATCATTTTTGTCATCAAAATTCCATGAGCAACTCAATAGGGATCTCATATTTATCATAGGACCCACACATCCAGCCTCCATGATCTGTATTTTGGGGGAAAACAATAAAAACAAAACATGCTAAACTCGGCCCAACTGAAGGATCATCTTTTTTTTTTTTTTTTTCAACCCTCACCCGAGGATATTTTTTCCATTGATTTTTAGAGACAGTAGAAGAGAGAGGGAAAGTCAGAAAGAGATAGCAATGTGAGAGAAACACATTGATTGGTTGCCTCCTGCATGAGCCCTGATCAGGGCCAGGCCAGGGGAGCCTGCAACCCAGGTAGGTGTCCTTGACCGGATTCGAACCCGGGACCCTTAGGTCTGCAGGCAGACACTCTATCCACTGAGCCAAACCGGCTAGGGAAGGATCCTCTCTTCTTCTTCTTCTTCTTTTTTTAAAAAATATATTTTATTGATTTTTTACAGAGTGAAAGGGAGAGAGAGAGTTAGAAACATTGATCAGCTGCCTCCTGCACACCTCCCACTGGGGATGTGCCCGCAACCAAGGTACATGCCCTTGACTGGAATTGAACCTGGGACTTTTCAGTCCACAGGCCGATGCTCTATCCACTGAGCCAAACCAGTTGGGGTGGATACTCTCTTCTAATGAGTCTTTTCACTGATTGCTACCCTAACTCCTCTCCCAAACTTAAGGGCCCCTCTCTATTCTTAGCTCTGCACGATATATTACAATTGCTCCCACAGGAAGAACCTGCATCTTTTACTGCTATCTTACCAATGTCATTGTGCGTAAGGTATGTAACGTTTGTTGAAATGACTGAATTATTTCATTAGCTTAACTATTGTTTCATAGATTAACTATTCAGACCAAAGCCAATCCCACTCTTGTTTGTGATCTAGTGACTCTATGCATAATACATACAGAATTCTTAAGTCCTGTCAGATGAATTACATAGACTGGGGATATATTTGAGAATGGTGTCTATTTGATTTTATTATTGTTAAACTGCTTTCAACTCATATTGTTAGTATTTATCAGTCATTCAACTCAAAGTGTAGGCTCATTATGTTGGGAACCACTATGTAGTAACACTTGTAGTTACGGTCTTTAAAAATGGGAGAATCAAGTATAATTTACGTGCACGTGGGAAAGAGTGAATTGACTTTACACACAACCAATAATCATTATTAACTATGGGCTTGAAGCTTTGCATGCACCATGAATTTTATTCTCCCAACAACCCCATGAGGTAGTAAAGTGTGGCAGGATATGCCTCCCTCAGATATGCCACTTTGGCACAAGAACTCTTTTGAGCTAAAGGCACCTGAAGAAACACCAGATACAAAACCATGCTCCTCCCTATTTCTTTTCTTCCAGAAAGCAGGAAATAAAACTTCTATGTGAAAGATGGCCTCCTTATACCAAGGAGAAATAAACATTCCTATCACAAGAGTCGAGGAGAATTCTTTACCAACAGACCTTGTAAAAGTAATTCTAACCTTCCTTCAGCCTCCCTGCATGTACTTACTTGTCCACAATCGCCTCTTTGTACAGCTTCCTATAAAGACAGTAGTCTTTGCCACTCATTTGGGCCTCTGTTTCCTTATGAGGACACCTATATTAATTAAAGTTGTATGTGTTTCTTTATGTTGACTTAATTCTCAAGCCCAGCAGGAGACCCTAAGAGGGTAGAGGTAAAGTTTGCCTCCCGGATAGTAGGTTCATCTGGGAAATGAGAAGCTTGAAATAAATCATCAGAGGTCATACAGCTGAGAGTAAATTCAACCTGGGCCATTTGTCCAGTCTAGGTGCATAACTGCTAATCCCTATTTCATTTAATAAATGCATTCAGCAAATATCCATTGAATGCCTACAATATATCAAGTGCTCCCTCTAGGGCAGTGGTTCTCAACCTTCCTAATGCCGCGACCCTTTAATACAGTTAGTCCCTCATGTTGTGATGACCCCCAATTTCATTGTTACAAATTGAACATAATTAAAGCATAGTGATTAATCACAAAAACAGTATGTAATTATATATATATTTCCCGATGGTCTTAGGTGACCCCTGTGAAAGGGTCGTTCGACCCCCAAAGGGGTCGTGACCCACAGGTTGAGAACCGCTGCTCTAGGGCTACATCAGTGACTAACAAATCCTGAACCATATAGAGCTTAGATTCTAGTGGTGTGAGATAGACAATAATAAATAAGTACATTATATTAGTATTAAAGAAGGAGATAAGTGCTATGGAATAAATTGAGTGGGGAAACTGAGATAAAGAATTAAAAGGTAGGGAAACACATTGCAAGAATAAAAAGTAAATTGGGTGGTCAGAGTAGGCATCACTAAAAAAGTACTTCTGAGCAATGAGTTGAAGAAGTTATAGTTGTCGCTTTGATTTAGTGAGAAACCAAGAAAGGTTGAGACTATATTAGAGAATACAGTAACTATTACAGAAAGAATCTGGGTCCAGTGGAAACGGCTCTTAACTTTGCATGGATGCTTCTGAGAGGAACTGACCTTTGATCTGAAGATTACAGAGGAGCAGCAGGATGCTGGGGGAAGGAAGGAGAGGGAGCAGCATTCTCTCTAAGGACCGAGAAAACACCTTGTTTTTCAAACTGTGAGTGGTTGGCTGATGTGTGTATGGGTACTTGTTAAAGGAAGGGAAATGGCTCTGTCCCCTCATTGGCAGATCACCCAGTAATTACCTTGGCCCCTGACTTTCTATATTGTATAGATATTTGAAAAGTCGACTGTGTTGTGGTTTATTCTCTCATGGACCCTTTGAAACCATTACCAACATAAAGGGGCAGATGAGAACAGAGGCAGGAAGTACCGCGTGCATACACACAAATCCTGGCACAGGGAACTTTACCTGTAAACTTTATTCTTGTTTGAAAACATTGTAACACACCGTTAAAAGAATGTTAGCCCACATGTGGTGCTTAGAGATATTTTGGATTTACTATATTTTTTAATTTATTTTTTTAGGTTGGAGATAGCAAGAACATGAAGTAATGGGATATGCTTTATAGTCCAAAAGCAAATCTATTTAGAGCAAAACCATAATTACATATGCAGCTTTTGTCACAGGGACGGCACCATCAAATCCACAGTCTACTTCTGAAGACCCACAAACATTTGATTCAAAGAACCACCTTCCTTAACACAGACTGTCACTAACTCATCACAGATTTAGATCAGTCTAAAAAAACAAAAAAGATCTCTGCATCTCTAAAAACCGAAAACCACCCAGGCAGTCTCCTAATTTCCCTGAGAGTAGAGGTTTCACTTGGCACGTAGGACGACGAGAGGCCTGCAAGTAGGCAATTAGCTGGTTGGGGACAGGGTACACTCTGTGCCTCTCCGTCCCCACATCCCCCACCAGCCTCAAGCAGAACAGGAGAGCTTTCAATGTCAATGGCTTTTACCATTTGAGATGCAGAAACAGAATTTCTTAACCCATTCATTTCTGTTTCTCAATTGATGGGTGGGAAAATGTATGATTCTTGTAAGTCTGTAATGAAATTGTAGTTTCATGGAACGCCAGAAGGAGGTATGCTAAATTATCAAACATATTTTTAATAGGGAGAAGGGAAGAATAAGAATCAGAAATACCTGCTACAATTTAATGTGATAAATGTGGCAGTAAATGAGAGCTATATAGCTGGTGGTTATAAGTACCTCATTTTTTTTTAATTTAAAAGGTTAACTCTTCTGGCATCACCTACCAAAATTATATAAAATAGTACCAATAGAAATAGAACTTAGTGAATCTTGATTCAATTTTCAAAGCACAACACCAACTTTTTTTTTTCCTGTGGGAGTCTCTGTGCTATGAGGAAGGTGCTATGAAGTGGTCATTGAAATGCAGGCTTTAAACCCAGAAGGGCTGGTTTAAACACAGGCAGACCTGAGCACCCAAGAAGCGACAGTGATTTGTGAAGATGAGGAGGTGATAATGCTGATGAGGTGATGATGGTGACTGCCAAGACTGCAGCAAAAATGCAGTTGGGAAGGATGGTTTGGAGATCCTTTGGATGGTCAGTGGAGCCTTGTCTATGGGCTGATTTGTCCCACTATCCTGCTAAATACTTACAAAGCAATAATACAAACCAAGGGATGTTTTACATCTCCATCGTTCCCCTGCTGAATCAAAAAGCAATTTAGTTTTTCAGAGTCTTCCTAAGTCTAGAGTGATGCCAATTAAGTGTCAGTATATCGCTCATTTAAATCACTGTCTACCAGTTATATCCAATTTAGACAGTCTCCCTCGGAGAGAACTGCTAATGGCTTCTCCTGCACAGGGACTATAGAATATTGATCAGACAATCAGGCAGGATCCCTTGAGCTTGAGCAGTAGGTTTCATCTAAGCGTGGGCAGAAATTCCAGCAGCAGCTCTGCAGGGATCCCTGGTTACAAATTCCAATACCCTGCAAGAGGAAGCTGCATGACAACAGCTGGATTGTATGCAGTTGTCAACTGGGAATATCTAGAAAACCAATAAAAGGGAGAACAAGACATTCAGAACGGCAGGGCTGAGTGATTATAATCTCTATTGGTTCTGGCTTCAAGTGAAGTCATCAGTTAATTGTAAAGAACCTCATATAACTTTGCGGTAGTTAGCTAATGAGAAAAAACTTCTGTGATACTGTATCAGTTTATCAGCATCCCATGTTTGGGCAACCATGCCTTTGATATTTTTATTTTCCTTCTGTAAATCATGCCACTAAGGTTAAAAAACAGACTATTTAAAACGGAATAAGAATGTAACGCTGCAGAAGTTAAATAGAAAGGGTCATCACTTCATGAATAACATTTCTTGTGTATCAATAAAAATATGGGAGAAAAAAAATCACTAGATGTCACAGCTATATTTATATAATACTAGAAGCCCGATGCATGAAATTCGTGCAAGGGACTTGGACCCGGCCTCCGCCCGCCACCACCATAGCCGGGGGTCTCTGCCGCCTCTGCCTCGGCCCCCTCCTGCTGCGGCTTTGCTGGAAGGAAGGACGTCTGGTCTAATAAGCACAGTACGCTTTTATTATATAGATACCAAATAAGTGAGCAAAGATTAATAATAAATAGATACATATATTATATAAATGTATACATGAGGTGTTTGGATATTTATTTGGTTATAGTTATTTGTCTGTTAGATTTCCCTATGCTCATATTTGACAGAACTTCAATCCCCTTAATATCTCAAAGAGCAAACTCCACCTGCCGAGAAACCTCACCTTCTTCTGTATCTTATTTATCAACTGCCAATAAAAGACTGGTTCCCTTCTCCAAACTACACTCATACAATATGCTTTTTACACCTATTAAACATTTGTGGAATTAGCATCCTTGTCTCAATTGCTAGAACCACTAACCTAGCTCATGTCCATGTGATGTTCTGTCTATGTAAAAGCGGTACACACCATTTATACACGCAGTCTCCAGTCTTGTCCCTTGCGTAATTTTTCTTTATTCAGCCTCTAGGGTCTGACCTCACTCCCCAAGTGCTTGGATACTTCATGATTACAAGCTGAACATAAACACCTTAACTTGACAGCCCTGGCTGGTGTGGTTCATCATAGGTCAACGCTCAACCCCTGAACCACACTGGCTAGGATACCATTTGTAATTACTCAGAAAATATGGAGCTACTAGGTGTACCAGGTAATAATGTGGATTTTTTTCAATAGATGGAGTTACACATATGTTGATATATATGTGATTTGATATGTATGCTATTTTGTTGTATTGAGAGCAAGCTTCAACACTTCATATGTCAAATTTGCTGAAGGTGTTAACATCATAGATGTTTTTACACTTAAAAATGTTGAATTTCATGCCAAAAAAAGAGCATTTGCAGGACGTTTTAATTCATTACTTTATTTTGAAGAAAAAGTTATAGTATACTTCAGGAAGCTTATGGTGAACATGCTCCATTTCAAGATACTTGTGAACGCTGGTTTAAACACTTTAAAAGTGATGATTTTGATATGAAAGACAAAGAACGTCCAGGTCAACAGAAAAAGTTTGAAGACCAAAAATTACAAGCATTATTGGATGAAGATGCGTGTCAAACTCAAAAACAACTTGCAGAAAGATTAAATGTTGCTCAGCAAACAATTTCCGATCATTTACAAGAAATGGGAAAGATTTCAAAGGGAGGAAAATGGGTGCCACATCAACTGAACAAAAGACAAATGGAAAACCAAAAAGTCATCAGTAAAATGTTGCTTCAATGGCACGAAAGAAAGTCTTTTTTGCATCGAATTGTGACTGGCAATGAAAAGTGGATTAATTTGAGAATCCCAAATGCACAAAATCATGGGTTGATCCAGGTCAACCATTAACATCGACCGCAAGGCCAAATCGCTTCGAAAAGAAGGCAATGCTCTGCGTTTGGTGGGACACAGCAAAGTAATTTTGCTTCATGATAACGCACCATCACACACTTCAAAACCAGTTAAAGACATGTTAAAAGATCTTGCCTGGGAAGTATTAACCCACCTGCCATATTCACCAGACCTTGCTCCTTCAGATTACCACTTGTTCTGATCGATGGCACACACACTTTCTGAGCAGCACTTCAAAACATACAAAGAAGTGGAAAATTGGGTCTCTGAATGGTTTGCCTCAAAACAAGAAAAGTTCTGTTGGGATGGTATCCACAAATTACCCGAAAGATGGGGAAATGTGTAGCTAGCGATAGACATTACTTTGAATAAAGCACTTTTGATGTTTCTCTTGAAATTATTGTGTTTTGATTACAAAATCCGCATTATTAACCGGTACACCTAGTATTCTTGATACTGATGCATCAGGCAGAAATGTTTCCTGGGTCCTCATAGATAAAACACTCTGAAACAATGAGCAATAGCTTTACCATAATGTTTTGCAAATGCAGGATGATATCAAGAGTAAGAAATCGATCTTGGAAACAAACCTTAGAATAATCAGCTAACAGCCTCCTGCTCTTGAACATGAATGCACACAGATACATCCCTTCATGTAAATCACAGAAGATGGTCTATTTCACATCATATTTTACATCTCATGTTGCATATGTCACTTCAGCCTTGAAGCACAAGTATCAATAAAAGAAACTTGTCTTATTTTTCAAAGCTTTTTATTATTCATAAAACAATAATAACACATGGTTAGTATCACCCTCTATAGAGGAAGCACCTTACACCTCAAATAAGCCTCATGAGAAGAATAGATGATACAGACCGACTTATACGACATTACAAATTCATGATAATTCAAAGAAGCAATACCATGTAGCTTTTACTTGAGAAGAAATTTCCCTTTGCAAACTGAAGGGGGATTTGGCAGTGTTTCCTTTGTTCCCAGTCGACTTGTCAAGAAATGTTTCCACTTTGCACCTTTGGGTTCAGTTGTTCAACCGGTTACAATTAGTTAGATTAGTAACTGGTTGAACAACTGTAACCAAAGAGTACAGATTGAGATGCTGAGATCTACTAGAGAGACGTTTGCTAGTGGTGGTCAGCAGAGCTCTGTCTGTCCTCTTCAATGTTTGCATGAATGACTTGAAGCAAGATACATACATGAAATTCATTAAACATCAATTCAGCATCTAGTATTTGCCTGTTATTGTGACAAGGACTAAGGATAACTGAGAAAACATTAGTTATATGTTCCTGAGCTCAAGCTGGTAGGGGAGGGAGTAGAAGGAGAGAAAGAGGGAGAATGAGAGGGAGAGAAAGGCAGACTATATTACACAGGAAATTTAACACTCAACCTCTAGATAGAAAAATTTGAATGAAGAAAAATATTTCAAGGAGTGTAAGGGAGACAACCCATACAATTTACAAATTTCTCATTAGAATCAACATTCAATCATTGTCAATACTACCAAACACATATTTTGGATTTTACCTTTATTTAGTCAAACTCACACAACATTATGCAGGTGACAAGTTACCAAGTCTTACTTAACAACACAAACAAGAAAACATAAAAGCCCTGCTTCATTAATATCACCTCACCAGGGCCTCAGCCACTCCCTGATATTAATTTGGATACTTTGCAAAACTCATTCTTCCAAGCACCAAATGTTTGTTTATTGTAATTAATGCACCATGCTTAGACCCTGGCTGTCGGTGCTAGTTATTCCATTTCCTCACTCACCTAATATTTCTGCATTGGGGGTACACCTAGCTCATTTTGTCACCAGAATTGTGTGGATTCTTTTTCAATTCTTGAAGTTGACTGTGCTCAACCTAGGTAAAAACTGGAGATAACACAATTGAGTTCCTCCTACTCTCAGAGGATTCACTCATCTGTAGGGTTGCTTTGCTACAACTCATAAACCCAGGGAGATTAAGTGGTGGGTCTTTTCTGCTGTTCAAGAAACTGATTTTTTAATTTTAGTGTCATCAGCAATGAACATTTACATAATCACAGCATGGTGTCTATGAGCAAGGCATGCAGTGAGGCCCAATACAGGGCTTAAGTGGTATCTCGCAGGTTTCAGACTAAGCGACAATGTGGACATAAGAGGACCATAATTCAAATGCATGCAAGATGGAACAAAGTGATACTGTTGGGCCAGGATATCTCAAATATTTTCCTTACAATATATAAATGTCTTTCCATCAGATTTATTTAAATTTTTGAAAACTTTGTAGAACTTAATATACCTATGACAGATGTTAGTCAAAGCTGTTTGAAACCAGACTTCCCTTATTTACAAAAGGCAGTTTTTTACAACTATCAAGAATAAACACAAAAGAAATGGAAACTTTTCCATTTCTAGCAATTCACCCGAGTTAACTGGCTGTATACTGGACACAGCTGTTTCTACGAGAGATTTTCCTTTCTTTGGAATTTAATAGTGACTGTGCACTTGTGGTATAAATACAGCAAATGAAAGATTGTTCTGGGCTTGATAAGAGAAACCAGAAACAATTGCTCCCCCAGGTCTTTCTTTGCCTTAGTAACCAAACTCTTATCTGGAGACTCCTGGGTAGAGGCCATCATTTGTCATGTCAATTGCACACGAAATGTTCCTGGACTTTTCTTGCCACCTTCCTTAAACTGAGGAAGACACATCCCCAGCCAGGAGGCAGTTATGAAGATGAAGTTGAAAGTAAGAAGGTAAACCTAAAATATAAACACAGCAAAGAGCCTCATTCCCTATACTTCTCACTTTTCAACCATTGAAAGCTGTTTCTCACTGAATTCAATTCTTCAGGAAAAAAACAAAACAAAACAAGACAGTTTTCCCAGGCTGTGGTACATGTCTTCTTGCGCACTTAGTCTTTTGTTTAATAACAATACTAAAAAAAATGAGATGCTGCTTGCAATGTATTGGATAAATTAAGAGGACTTCCTTGTAATTTTCCCAGAGCCTATCTGGGTTATTAATAGGAATAGCTACATTTTATCCATTGCTTAACTTTGTGCCAGGGATTATACATAGCACTGGGTACGCATTATGGTATCTATTCTTCCCTACAGTTTCTTAGAATAATTCTGGGCATATTTGATCTCCACTTATACTTTTGTGGGGGTCAAACTATCTCAAATGTTGGTTGAATAGCACAATGTTAAAAGTCAGTGCTCTGAACTAGGTGGTCCATATTGGAATCCCAGCTGCGAGAAGTTGGGCAAGGGGCAAAAGGAAGATAGTAAGTACTACCAGTTTCATAGCGTAAATCTGGAGATTAAGACTGATAATCTTGATCCATCTCTGGAATGGTACCTTGACCTTTGGTACCTTCCAAAGTTGTTAAACCTGCAGAAATGAAATACAGACTCAGACTCTGACATCCCCAAAGACACCAGTGCCTTGAAGGCTAGCCAGGTGGGTTGTCAGGTTCTACTGACATGGTTATGAATAATGTTCTTCATCCAAGCTAATCCCTTTACAAAAGTTCATTTCTGTTCTTTTTCCTGAAGCATCTCTCTGAGCCAGGGGAGGTGTGGCCAGCAAGGATTTCACGGTTACTGGTGCACCCAGTGGGTGCCTTAGATCAGGAAGTGATCTAAGCAGGGCCAATGACCATCATTTCAACTACTAGCTTAAGGCTAACTAACCTGACATACTAATAGGTCTACCTTCTTGAGCAAAACTGGGAATTCAAACAATTAAAGGCTAAGTTATCAGAAACAGTGTGCTTGAACCAAAGGGCTAGAGTAGTGGAAGCCTGGCATTCTGTGCTTAAGTCATAAGGATATCGGGTGTGAGGACTAGAAATATCTCTCCTCCAAGCCAGAATGTGAGCACGGCTCTACCTGACCCAGGTCTTTCTCTCAATGTGGCTTACAGAGGGTTGTGGGAATTTAACATCTTATTATGGATAATGCTTCATGGTTTAGGAAGAAATGAAATCTAGAAAGCATCATTTGCTAACAAGATATAACTAATTTATACATATATTTTCAATATGATAGAGCTAGAGTTAGGGGTTGGAAGAGTACAAACATTTAGCTTTTTCTAGTTTTCTCTCCTTAAACACACACATATACATATTTGATAAAAATAATGGCTCTTAATAAATATTACAGAGTAGTTTTTAAAAACCTAAAGAAGAGAATATGCATATCAGTGATGTTCAATTGTTTTTGATTATAGACAACAAAAAACAAATTGGATAAAGCATAATGATAAACTTTCAATGAAACCAGTAATACAGACATGGTACCCAGTAAAGTTTATAGCAGAACATCAGCAAGACAGCAGGAACTTATCACATAAAATATCACTTCCGCTTTGTTAGAGAACTTCTACTTCTTGATGAAATAGTTTTGTTATGATCAGTAACATCATATTTTTAAAATCCGTACATCTCCTTAGCTATCCTGAGAGTAAGGCATAACTGATCAGAGATTGTAATCTTCAGCTAAAAACAACATAGCTCATGTTCAAAGACAAAAAAATGGTAAAACAATGGATTGATTATATACCTCTTCTGTGAATTAATTCTTTTATTGTGAATTAATTGAAAAAACATTTATTGAGTTACTGTTTATCTAGGCACTGGGGGGAGTTGGAGATGAAAAGATACACTCCTTGCCTTTCAGGAGCTCCCACTCACAGAAAATCATCCGCAAGTTGCTCACTTCCAGATGTTGGTGTAGTTGTAGGGCTCAGAACAAACTCTGGCCCTCAGACCATAACAAACCCAAAGCCTGTTTGTGAAATAAGATTTTACTGGAACACAGCCACGCTCATTACATACTGCCTGAGGCTGCTTCCGTGCCTATGAGGCAGATTTGAGTAGTTGTGACAGAGCACTTATTGCCCCCAAAGCTTAAGATATTTATTGGTTTGTCCCTTTTGAAAAAAGTTTTCCAACCTATTCTCATGACTAATAGCATTTATCAGTTTAAATTAGACTGAATACTTTCAAATTGGGAGTAATCACATGATTAACTTGGGAGTAATCACATGATCAAATTGGGAGTAAGTGCATGATTAACTTGAGACTCCATGGGAAACACAAATGTTGGACATGTAACCAACACGAGTTGTTCTATAAATAATAAAATACAAATTGATTTATAAATTATAAAATATATTTACAATAAATATATTGCTGACAACAGCTGCTTTATATACATTGCTATAAAAAGATATCCAGGAGGATTTATATATAAAACATAAACCCAAGTTACATACAGTATTTATAGCATGTTCTTATTTATGTAAAAAAAAAGGTTAATCTATATACTTTTGTTCTAATATTCATTGACTATTTCTGGAAATACATAAAGACTGACATAGTCTTATTCCTAAAAGGCAAATACCGCTTGCTACTACTAGAAATTTTTATTACGTTGTTACGTAGCCTTAAATCAGTGGTTCCCAACCTGGAGCACATGCCCCACAGGGGGGCAATTTGATTTTTAAGGGGGGCAATTTGAGAATGAGTTGTTAACAGTGAATTTCTTCCATTTCTTATGGTTCTAGGGGCCTCATATACATTATATAAATTTATATTGTGACATATTTATGCATTTCAGTTCTCTATTACTAGTATATGTTTTGAGACTTTATTTGCTCTTTTTTTCATATCACTTCATATTATTATTTTTTAACAATTTCTTAGTGATTTCTTCCTCAGTACTTCAACTGTCCTTTTGTTCTTTTATTTTTCTCTTTCATGGATGCCATGTTCTTTGGAAGCTTATTTAGACCAAGTTAATAGCCTTTTAGGCTTCCTCCACGTGAGTAGGAGTTCACTTTTTTAATAAGAATTATATGGAAAAAAGGGGGGGAATAATCAGGATTTTAGAGATGCTTAGGTGGGGCATGGCCAAAAAAAGGTTGGGAACCACTGCCTTAAATATTATATTTCAAAGTACTTTAGAGTAAATAGTGTAGTATGAATGAGTGTGTGTGTGTGTGTGTGTGTGTGTGTATGACAGAGAGGCAGAAACAAGAGAGAAATAGTTTTATTCTTCATTTTTAGGGGCATCTTAGACATCTGAAGAATCTACTATGGACTCCACACTCCAAACATGGCCCTTCACAAGGTGAACTATTTTTTCTCTTACTTATTGATTGATAACTAAAATATTTGTTAATCCACATAATGGATTATAAAATTCATTTTTATAGGTGAATTGAATGGTATTCAAGAAATGTGGGTTGAATAAAAAATTGTATCATTACCATTGATGAACAGGGATATAGGACTCTGAATGGTGTCCTAAGCTATTTGGGTCTTGTATCATGTCCTAGGATCTTAAGTGGAATCTGTTGCCTAATCAGACTAGAGAGGTAGCTAATTCTGCCTCAAGAATATTGTTACAACAACCCAGTGTGAGTCTTCCATATAAGACACTTATCAGAATGTCTAAGGAAGAGCTGGGAGTGTATGGGGTTTATGAGAACAATTTGCATCTCATTGGTAGCAAAAGCTTGTGGGTAAATCATAATTCTGTCCAAAATTTGCCTTTCATATTACCTTATACCTGGTGGCTTGCTTGTGGAAAGGAGACCTATGTACCTTATCCTATTCTAATTAAATGTAGGCTATGGTAATCACCAAAAGAACCTGTTACCCAGGAAGGGTAATTGGCTATGTCAAGTCACAATGACTAATTCAAAAATAAGTAATTAATCTTAAAAAAGAGGTATTACCTAAGCCTCAATTAATGAATGCTTCTTCTGTTTACTTCTTCTTAGGACATAAAGTCACCCTGACTGGAGTCAATAGCATTAGCTCAAAAGTTTTCATTTTTCATAGGGCTCCTTTTTGTTTTATTTAATCAAGAATATTCCCAAATATATTTTCATCAACACTAATGCTAAGTCTTATCTGGTGTTGAGAAACTGTGGATTTAACGTTAGAGTCATAACATTTTAGGCTTAGAAGGTGCTTTAATGAGCATCTATTTTATGTGTCCACTCTACTCATCATTTTGCGCATGGGGATATAGAAATCCATGGAATTGAAGGAACTTGACTAAATGATCAAGCTAGAGACTGAACCAGGATTAGATGAGTCCTTAACTCCCAAATTTCCCCCCTGCAGACCCAGGGAAAAATTAATGTTGAGTAAATAAGGAATTGTTTAATGCTTACAGCAAAGCACAAAATTCCTAGGAACTCTTCCTTAGAAACAGAAAATCTAAACTCTTCAAAATAATAACTCCTTTTTGCTGTAACACAGTATTTGATGTTATTTCACAGCTGAAAGCCGAACACTGATTCCTGGGTAGTTTTATGAAAATAGAGCTCTTTGGGGGGGGACTAACATTCCAAGGAAGAATATGGAATTAGAGAGAGGCAAGGGGCTGGTGGTGCCAACAGCCTGCTACTCTGCTGAGACGTTTTCAGATAACAAGAAACACAGCAGGGAGTAGGAAGAAATGAAAATTACAGATGAAGTTGCTCTTCAGACACAAACTTAGTTTCTGACAGCTTTTGTTGAAAAAACCCGGGAGCAACTGAACAGAAATATTAGTCCAGAGGCAGCCCTGGGGCTCAGGCGCTCAGGGCTCTCCACCTCAGTATAAATATTGCAACTTCCTCTCATCCTCTCCTACTGGGGGAGGAGGATGACCTCTGAGAGAAGACTGAGAGGCAGCTGCTAAGTGAGAACTGCTCAGTGGTATGCAGAAAATAGCATGGTTAGCTTGGATCCCAACAACTGCTTTTCAAAAATAAAGGAAGTAATAACCATTCGCATAATGAGAATACAAATCCCAAGCCTCAGTTACTATAGACAGAGCTCTGGGGGAGACACCTGAGGGAAATGTGGGGGGAAGGGAGGCTCCAATCAATTGCAGCAGGTTTACAGAATCCCTTCTGTGGGCACAGCGTGGCCTTGGGGGTTATTAGACAAGGAGAAGATGTGCTTTATTTCCTTGGAGTTTTCTGATTCTGGACAGGATAAAGTAAATATGTGCATGTGAATCCGGCACAGTATGTAAACAATTACACAACTAAGCAGGGCTGTGCTGTCTCACTCAGTGAGGGATGTGGGAAGAGCTTAAGACGTGGGCTGGAGACAGGGATGAGGCAAGAACAATTTTATGGAGAATTTAGCTGTTTTCTAGCTGAGAGAGGACATGGTTTAGCTGCAAAGTGCAGGAGGGACTTACACTTAGTGTGAGAGACAGAGAAGTAGGAAAACCTTACTTAAAATAAAAGATTCAACAAAGGTTTTGGAAGCCTTCGTTTCTGTAGAGAACTCGTTCTTTATCCAAAAGGAAGTGTGGGGATTCTGGCAAAAAAAACAGAACACTAGAATTCTTCACATTAATAATTCAGTGAGAATGTCTATTACACACTAATCTCTCAAAGTCTCATGAGTAACCTAATTGCACTTGTTCTCATAACAGGGCAAAGAAAAGGCTAATCTAAAGTCACAAAAATATAATATTTAACTTAATGTCATATTAAAAATAAAGCAAGAAGACCCAGGCTAATCACATATTTCACAGAGAGCAGAACTGTTATTGCATATCCTATAAATGTCACTTCCTGACTAACCTTTGTGGAGAAGAATATTGCATTTTTGTGTAGCTCTACTACTGTTTTTGAGATACGGCAACAAGTTCTCATCAATATTTCTCTTCTGACTACTGTGATATTTAAAGGTCACAGAGACTACTTTCAATTACCGTGTAAAGCACTGGGTTAAGTGATAGCTACCCTCTATGGAGCCCTGGTAGCCCCAGGCATATGGTAAACATTTTATATAGTTTTATAATTGATACTAACAGTAGCCTAGTAAGCAATCATAAATCTATGCATATCTTACAGGCCAGGAAACTCAGACTTCAAATCAGAATGTATTAACAATTTGATCTGTTGCCTCTCAGAGTTCTCTAGTGCAGCCGTGGGCAAACTACGGCCCGCGGGCCGGATCCGGCCCGTTTGAAATGAATAAAACTAAAAAAAAAAAAGACCGTACCCTTTTATGTAATGATGTTTACTTTGAATTTATATTAGTTCACACAAACACTCCATCCATGCTTTTGTTCCGGCCCTCCGGTCCAGTTTAAGAACCCATTGTGGCCCTCGAGTCAAAAAGTTTGCCCACCCCTGCTTAGTGTGTAACGGGAATTACAGATGAAAACAGTCCACAGTCCCACTCTGCTGTTCCTCTTCAGTAACTAGGAAGTGTCTCTCACACTGTTTTCTATGGGTGTCTTATCCATTTCTGTATGTCCAAAGGGAATTCCTAGTAACTACATTTGGAATTTTTTCTACATACTGACAGATCATACTCCAGGAAATTTTTCTTGATAAAAAAGAACAACTTTATTTTGTTCTAGGAATTCTAATTGCCTTTAGCATTATCCCTTACATCTCTTTCCCCTTGAAGCATTTATCTTCTTTTAAGAATAAAGAACGACTATGTCCATTCATTTATTTAGCCAGGCTGTAAATAATCTTCTGTTGCACAACTTTCAATTCTTTCATCATACTTTCTTCTGCTCTCTCCACTCCCTTCAAATTGTCTGCATTTTTCCCCCCACTAAGATTGAGCTTCTGTGCTCTGCCCAAAAGCTGGTTGGGAATCACAATCAGATTGGATTGTTATTCATTTGCTACAACCTACCCACACTTTCTAGATTTTTTATCTAATACAACCTCTGTTCTCATGTCTTCATTACAGTCAATGCTGAATTATTCCAAAGATTTTTTTTATTGATAGCATATTATTAACACATTATATAGCTTCATTATTTTGTATATTATGCTTGCATTACTTTTTGTTGGCATCTCAACCAGGGAGAAGACTTGAGGAAAATGCTTATAAATCTTATAGAATGTGTTTTGTTAGAAATTGTCATGAAATTTTGTTGGGTAAGAAAGGGAAAACAGCCCAATGACATTTATGGTTATTTGTGGACTTTATGTATCCATGCATTCTTTCATTAGCTCTCATATTTGGCCAAAATTTCCTTTGTCAGTTATGTGATAAAAATCAAATACATTTCCTTCAGGCATTTTTCCCAAGTCACTTTGACAACATTCAGATAGTATAGAAACTGATACTTTTTTCCTGCTTCTATCAGATGGCTGAAATAACAGCAAACTGGGTCAGTCAGGTACAGGCCATAGGTAAAGAACAATCATTTCTCATTATCTCAAATGGTTTGGCATGGATATTGTCATTTTGCATTTAGTCCTGTGACATAACCATATGTTTTAGGAACATATATCAAAGTTCAAATTAGATGCAAGAACATGGAAAAATGTTAGTGAACATTTGTAAAGATACACAACTTTGCTAGCAATAAGGATAAAAAAAAGAATTAAAACAGTAATGACATGTATCTAACAAATAGAAAAAAATTTAAATCTGATAAAACTGTGTTGCAACAATGGTCCAAACATAGCTCTCATGCCCCATCAGAGAATAAACCATTACAGAGACTAAATGAGCATGATGTAGGGACAATGATATTCCTATTTCCTCTAAGACCCAGCAACCCCACCTCTGGTCATGCACCTCAAACAAACTCTCTAAATGTGCATCAGCAGATGTGACTGATGCCACTGCAGTGTTCAGTCATTCGCTTTTCATTTCATAAATATTCATTGAGTGCACAGTTCCATTTGCTTGAGATGATCTCTGAGACTGAAACAGATGACTCTCCCTGCCTTAATTGGTATGTTCCAGGGCACTGTTTTTGATACTAAAATGTTTAAAATGAGCTAAATAACCATCAATGAGGCAACAAATAAAACGGTGTATAGTCAGAGAATGGAGGGAAAAATGTGGGAAAACAAGCATGTTGCAGAATGCCACTGCGTAACATAATTTACATAAAATTTGAAACCATATAAAATATTGTGTAATATTTTATATTTGTATGTGTGTCAAAGCAACATAAATCTGAATAGGCAGCACACATACTAATTGTATGCTGGTGGTTGAATGCATATGGGAAATGGGACCAAGATGCAAAATAAAGAGAACTTAAGTTTTCTCTATCATCTTTAAAATATAAAATAAATATGACAAGATCATAATGTGATTGTAATTGGTCTGCATGTGTCATTATATTAATCTTTGATTTTTTCAAATATATTTTAAACTGTTTTTTTATTATAGCCATAAAATTATTTTTTATGACTGTATGTAACCACATTTTTATAAATGCCTATTAGAGAAATTTGCGTAAATATTACTTCAACCAATAACATAACCTAGTTAGTTTATCACAGGGTCATTGAAAGCTTATAGTATAAATACAGCATAATGAACCAAGGGAAGATGAATTTATAGCACCTAAGTAGTTATTACAGAATCCAATCAGCTAACTAGAAATTAGTAATACACAATAGTGCTATCTTCTTTACTTTTTTTTAAAAAAAAGAAGTTCCATGATGAGAAAGGACTTGCTGAAAGGACACAGTGAAAAAGTCTCATCAAGTGCTGGCCAGTCTCATCAGGTGCTGCTTCACTTAGCATCTAACGGTTTTTAAAGCCATGGAAATAGGACATGTTAAAGGTTCAGCCTTAACGCTGCCTATATGTTTGTTGATTTAACCTAATGGACCATAATTAGCTGATCTGTTTACTGGGGCAATACAGCCATTTACCAGATTTTCACAAACTTTTATAAAGACCTATTTGGATCATACGTACAGGGCTGTGTGGCCTTGGGAAAAGTACTTAATTTTTGTGTCAAATTCCTGGTCTGTAAAATGTGGATATGAATAGTAGCTCTCTAAAAGGTTTCCCTGTGATTTGCTATGTCAAGCACTTGCCCTCTAGTTTCTCTGTGCTACATACTGACACAAAAATCAATGTTTTTTGTTAAATAAATAAGCAAGCTGATCCAAAAACCATGGTGTTTATAAATTGATGTACCCCCACATCTAATATCCTTTCATAAACATCTTGAATTCTATCACAACACATTCTATTTCATATAAAGCACGTCAAAATCCACTTACATTCAAATGTTTATGTCATCTTAGAAAAGATCTGATGAGTAATTATTTGAAATATAAATGTCTCGATGTCATCAATATGCCATTAGAATCTATGAAAAAGTATTAGCTTTGGCAATTCTAAGTCATCACCATTCATGCAAAACACAAAACTCTAATAATAAACAAAAGGTCATTTATTCAAACACAATGCGACTCAAACCTGTGTGCCTACGCACATACCAGAAACCACAACCAGGCTGGCACTCTAATTCCGAACTCATTTTTTCCCATCAGTTTTCTGAAAGCTTGTCATGGAGTCAAGCATAGTGTCATTAGGCACTTGATAAAAAATTTAGCATAGGGAGAGAGTGAGAGGAGAGTCCTTTTCTTTAGTGATAAAATCCTGTCATCTTTGATCTCATTAGTCTCATTTCCAAGTGCAAATGATGTGCACGTTACTAATAGAGTGGAAAAAGCTAGAGGAAAATGCTCCCCACCCTCATTCTCTCCCAGCTGAATCACATTAATTGATCCCTGTAGGTTTTCTAATTTTGCTGCCCTCCCTGCGTCAAGCCTTCATCCATTTCATGACCTTCAGTTCGCCTCCACCAGCATGGCCTTCACCTGGGAGAAGTGCCCACTGTCCTTAGAGGATGCACACATTTTCACTTGTGGGGCAGCACCCTCAGAGATGCACGCATTTTCCATGCCTCAGAAACTGCTGGGGAGCCCATGTAAATTCATATCTCATATTATGACTCACTGTCACCCATCATTATTTTTTATTAAGCCCATTTTATAAGAATATAAAAATTGAATTCCACATGCAGGATAAAGACACAATCACGATTCTAGAATGACATCTAACATTCCTGAAGTCATAAAAATAAATGTAAGCCTTTCAGAAAAATAAAGTGTTTTAACAAAAATTTGCAAGTGCAGTAGGAAACTATGGAAAATTATGAGCATGGCTATTCACTATCCCAGATGATATAAAACTAGAGGCCCAGTGCAGGACATTCATGCACTAGGGGGGGAGGGGCGCCTCAGCCTGGCCTATACCCTCTCGCAGTCTGGGAGCTCTTGGGGGATGTCCGACTGATGGCTTAGGCCCGTGGGGAGTGGGCCTAAGCTGGCTGTCAAACATCTTTAGTACTGCTAAGGAGGCAGGAGAGGCTCCGCCACTGCTGCTGCCCTCACCAGTCATAAGCCTGGTTCAGAGCTTCTGGCTGAGCGGTACTCCCCCTGTGGGAGCACACTGACCACCAGGGGGCAGCTCCTGCATTGAGCATCTGTCCCCTGGTGATCAGTGTGCATCATAGCGACCAGTCATTCTGCCGTTCGGTCAATTTGCATATTAGCCTTTTATTATATAGGATTCTGTGCTAGGGAGTTTATCTATTCCATCCTCCAACAACCCTTTTACCATCTCCATTTTACAGTTGAAGAAATTAAGGCAAATTCTCAGTTACTGTGTCTAAATCAGCAGGTTATAACTTCAGTGTGCATAAAAAAAATCTGAGGACCCTGTAGAAGAATGCAAATTTCCTAACCATTCTAAACTCTACTCTGATTCAGTACAATTTGTTAGGGTAGACAGCCAAACATTTACTGTTGCCAGCTCCATTCTCAAGTGGTCTGAGGATGGAGCTTGAAAGACACTGCTCCAGGTTATACCTTTCTCAAGGACAGTGCGAAGGACCTTCAAGGCCTCCCTGGAGGGCCTTGTTTTTATGGCTCTGAACATTCTATTTTCATTTATTTCAGAGTAAGAATATTTATTTTGATCTCAATGGACTTCACTACCTTCATCTAAAGTTTAATCAAAACAAGTGAATTGATATGTTGACGCCTTAATTATGCCAGCTTGAATCAAAACCACAGCACTGTCTTTGCTAAGGCACATTTCTCTTTTCACAACAAATTTGTCACATCCTAGTGAACATATTTCTTAATTTTGAGACACCTTGAAAGGGAAATTCTCCAGAATCCTATCTTAAATAGATGCCTGCTTAAGTACAGGTTATCATTCTCAAAGGCGTATCTGAGAAATTCAAAAATTTCTAAAGAATACTCAGCCACAGCATCATGCACAAACATAACACGGCACTTACGAGCACAGCGTGCTTCCTTTGGGCCCTTGTTAAGAGGAAGATTCTTCGACTTGTTTTAGCAAAACTATACGCTTAGAGTAAAACCTACATTGTCAGAATAGAGGCTGTTAGATCTTGAGATTGTTCCTGACCAAACAAAACATTTCATTTTCTCATTTCCACAAAGATAAAGAATGGTTTTATACAGTGAAATAAACCATCCATGGCTACATTTCCCCTGGCTTTTAAGACAGATCGCAAATGTCCTTCAAATTTTAGTAATTTGAAAAGCTGCAAAAGATAATAACATAGAAGCATATTCATCAGACTTTGGAGAAAAAATGTTTTTTGATAAAGGGTTGTGAGATGTTTTGAAAGGAGTCTAAATTGAAGTACACAAAACGGCACCTGTTCTCTGTTCTTACAACTACAGCAGTTCCCTTGTGGAACTTAAAAGGATCCTCTTGTTTCTAGTCTCACTCGGGGAGATATGGGAAGGGGGTTCATGCTAAACCAGGCATTACTGAATGAGCTACCTTTTGAATTATGTCATACACCAAACTGTATCTCTACCCTAAAACAATGGGAACTTCCTATACCTGTAGCCCCTGGTGAGCTGGTAAGTATTAATGTGTATCAGCTGGCTCTACAGAGAGAAAAAAAAGCCCTGATTTGTAGGTTTTGGCAATTTCCATGTTATAAATACCATGATCCTGTCTCATTTCCAGATCCCAATGTGATGCCACTGAGTGTGGACTTGGCAAGAGATGTGCAGTATCACTTCTTTCCTTCTGTTTCTGACACACAGACACATGGACCTAAGCTCAAGAGCATAGGTACTAGTAAAATGCAGTAAAATGATTAGGAAGTAATGGGTTTTAAGAATAGATTGCTTTTACTTTTTATATAATTTATTCCATTGCAAGTTTATATTATTTACCAATGACTATCCTAACAACTGGCTCTCACAATCCGTGAAAATGTAACAACTGGCTCTCCTGAGCTGGTACTACTTGGCCCTAGCCCATCACTGCTAACCTAGAGGAAACCTGTCACATACTGACCCGTTTTTACACACAGCCATTTTAAAATAAATTTCTATTTTACATAAAATGTATGTTAATATTTAAGTAGAAAATTATTTATTTAGGAAGCATGATCACAAACTGTTTAATACAATTCACTACCTATATAACTTTACAAATGATAGCGCTACACAATTTCAGTGTTAAGAGATACTTTAGAGGTATAGTCTGATCCTATTGTCCCTAAGACTTGCTGTTAGGACTATTAGTGGGTACCATCTTTACTCACACCCCTGCTCCAAAATTGCAAGGAGTCACATTGAATTCACAAATTCTCTGACTGCCCCTCAGGGACATCCAGAATTTTACCCTACCTAACCTATGTTTTCCCCTATTTTCAGCCAGTGTCCAGTGTACCAAGTCAATGGTCTTCTTGTATTTTTGTAAGTGTCATGTTTATTCTCCCTTCTAAAGCTGTTTCCTCAGCTCTGTCACACATTCATTTATTTGAATATTTTAGTTTTTTTTTTAAGAGAATGGTAGGCCCGGCTGGCGTGGCTCAGTGGTTGAGCATCAACCTATGAACCAGGTGGTCAGAGTTCGATTCCTGGTCAGGGCACATGCCCAGGTTGCAGGCTCGATCCCCAGTGTGGGGCATGTAGGAGGCAGCTGATCAACGATTCCCTCTCATCATTAATGTTTCTATCTTTTTCTCCCTCTCCCATCCGCTCTGAAATCAATAAAAACTTATATATTTTTTTAAGAGAGAGAATGGTAGACGATTTACATGCTTGCCACAGATGCTTATTTCAACCACGGAATAAGAAGACCTGAGCAACGGAATCTAGAAATATTCAAGAAGCTCAGGTAGTTTTTAAGCTCTCTAAAGTTTCAAGATCAATTGATTTACTGACTATTAGCTAATGTTAACTTGAGACTAAGAGAACAGTAAATGCAAGATCAAGTAGTTTAGAGGATATAAAACAGCAAACACGTAGAACTCAGTGTACTAGGTGCTACAGCATAAGAGGGTTCAGGGTCAGCATTAAAATAGGAGGATGAGACAAGCCGCGGACTAGGAGAAAACATTTGCAAAACACATATCTGATAAAGGATTGTTATTCAGAACATACAAAGAAATCTGAAAATTCAACATAAGAAAACAAACAACCTGATTATAAAACAGGCCAAAGACCTTAATAGACACCTCACCAAAAGAAAGCATTCTGATGACAAGCAACCACATGAAAAGAAGTTCCACATAATATGTCACCTGGGAAATACAAATTAAAACAATAAATGGGCTGCCACTACAAACCCATTAGAATGGCCCAAACCTGAACACTGACAACACTGAATACTGGCGAGGATGTCGACCAACAGGAAATCTCACTGTTACTGGTGGGAATGCAAAACTGAGCAGCCGCGTTGCAAGACAGTTTTACGGCTTCTTTAAGAACTAAGTATATTCTTACCTTACAATACAGCAGTTGCACTCCTTGATTTTTACCCAAAGGAGTTGAAAACTAATGTCCACACAAGCACCTGCTTATACATGTTTATAAAGACTTTATTCATAATTGCCAAAACTTGGAAGTACCAAGATGTCCTTCAGTAGGTAAACAGATAAATAAACTGGTATATTCAGGCAATGGAATAATATTCAGTGCTCAAAAAAATACTATTAAGGCACAAAAAGACATGGAGAAACCATAAACACATATTATTAAGTGAAAGGAGCCAATCAGAAAGGATGCATTCTGCACAATTCCAAGCATATGACATTCAGGAAAAGGCAAAACTAATGACAGGATATATAAAATAATGGTTGCCAGGATTTGAGGGTGGGAGAAATAGATGAATGAATAGGCGAAACACAGGACTTTTAGGGCAGTAACAACACTCTGTATGATACTATGACAGTGGATACACATCTTCATGAATTTGTCCAAACTCATATAATGCAACACCAAGAGTTAACCCTAATGTATGGACTCTGGATGACCATGATTGCCAATATATAGGTTCATCCATTGTAACAAATGTACCATTATGGTGAGGGATGTTGATAATAGGGAAGGCTATTCATGTGTGGGGCTAGGGGTATATGAGAAACCTCAATACTTTCTGCTCAATTTTGCTGTGAACTTAAAACTACTTAAAGAAACAAAGCCTTACTATGCAGCTTTACAAAGAAGTATCTCTTACCCTTTGAGACAGCATAGAGGGACCTGGAGAGTATTATGCTAAGTGAAATAAGCCAGTCAGAGAAAGACGAGTATCACATGATCTCACTTGTATGTGGAATCTAATGAAGAAAATAGACTGAAAAACAAAATAGATCCAGAGACATGGAAGCATGAAACAGAAAGGATCCTCAGAGGGATTGGGGAGGGAAGAGATCAACCAAAGAACATATATGCATATATGAATAATCCATGGACACAGACAATAGTGGAGTGAAGGCCTGGAGGGAGGGATGCAGGGTTGAGGGGGTCAATAGGGGAAACAGGGCATCTGTAATACTTTCAACAACAAAAATAAATTTAAAAAATCAGAGTCTTAAAAAAGAGAGAATGGAGAACACTTATTAATAAAGGGAGACTTCTTCACAGAGGTAAGAGGTAAGTGCTAAACTAGGTGCTGAAGAAAGATGTTCGTTCCATTTTGTTGTTTCCCAAGGTTCAAGGACAAAAGTGGCTGCAAATAAAATTACACAGAGCCTAAAAAAGGACCTAAATAAGTTTGGATTTCTCTAACATGGAATTTCCACTGTTAGATAAAAATAACATGGGCTTCATACAACTGCATATTCCTAAGCATGCTACTGTTTTATTAGAGATTCTGATTTAGTAGGATGGAAAGAGCTGAGAAGTCAGCAGTTTTAACTTAAGAGAAATTTCTATAAGAGCAAGGAACATAGAAAAGTCTTATATAGGGTAGAATCACTTTCAGATTTAAATTTCGAACTAGAATTTCTAAATCTTCTCAGTTCCATTCAAGTTTAGCACTCAGTGAATCTTATCTAGTTATTAAAGTTCAAAGAGGTCTCTTCTTTCTCTTATATGTCATTGAACTTGGAGTCTGAATTATACAACCAATTAGTTTCTATGCATTATTTATTTTCTTCTATTGCCAGCTTGTAGAAGTAGAAATAGTTCGTCTTGTTGTATGCTTCACAATGCCTCATGCAGGTATAGGCACATCGGTACATAACAAAAGTTATCTGTAATTGCTTCTATGGATTCTCAGTATTTAATCCTGACTCTTTAGACATATTAATTAGTAATATAATAAAAGCTAATGTTCAGGGACTGCTTATTACATGCCAGGTACTATTGGAAGTACTTTACATGTCTTAACTCATTTAATCCGCTTAATAATCTTATAAGATAGATATCATTATTATCTCCACTTTACAGATGAGAAAACAGAGGCTTACATATTTTTCAAGGTTGACTAGGTTCAGATCTCATGCCCTCTTTTACCAAGCTGAACTGTTTCCCCCCACTATGGCACACTAAAAATTATGTTTAAACACTGAATATGTAACCAAAAAAAAGCTATGATGAATTTACATTTAAAAGCAAGAATTTAAAAAATAATTATTCTGAATCCTCCATAAAAGATACCACTATAAATGCTAAGGCAGTGTTAAGAGAGACTTTAGAGATATTGTCAGAAATAGTGTAAATTCCCAGGCTGAAATCTGCATGTGCCAGTTATGCATCACTGACTATACATACACTGTGGATTAAAACCCTCCTGTGTACCTTCATATTCCCAGCACAAGTCACAAATCAAGAGAGGTGTATCAGCAGAAGCGATGATAATATATCATAGCCTTAAAATCTAAGACAAGCCCATTCTTTTGATAGTCTAGCAAAAGGGTATGCGTCTTGAATATTATTAAATGTGTCACAATCTTTGTTCCCCAAATACTTGCTCCCTTTGGATAATAAAAGAGCAGAAGACACTATTCAGGACAATAAAATAGTTCTAATACTCCCATACCCTATAATTAATCTTTATTCAATCACAAGCATTTTTGCTTAATTTCTTGCTTAAAATAAAATGCTAATAAGGCAAGAAGACATGACTCTAGGACAATGCCAGAAAATTGTCTCATTTCTCTTCTTTTGACAAAAATGAGATCCTTTTGATCATATCAATGGATGAGAAATGCATGTCTCTAATACATAATTTAGTTCAATTATATCCACCTTGGGAGATGAATAACTTGAATTTAAAAGAATAATTTAGGTTGGGAAAAAAGTCAAAGCACATTGCAACTAAAAGTCTAATCTTTTGATATAAAATATTCTAGAACCTTTAAAATATTCATTGTCACAAAATTTCCCACTTTTTTTCCAGTTCCTGCCATTTCCTTAATTCTACTGTATACATGTTTCCATTATAGTTCAATTTATTCTGGACTTTAAATATTTTTTTGGATGCTGGCTGCTATCTATTAGAAACTTAAGGAGAATAAACTAATATGTCAGGTTATATTAAATATACCTTGTTAGGATTCATCAATCATCCCCTATGCAATTACTGACCAGAATAAAGAGCTCATAGGAAAGATCCGTAATGAGAAATAATTTTCTGTATTGAATATTTAAGCTCCTTATTGCCTAGAACATTGCTAGGCATTTGACTTGAATCTAAATGAGCTCATATACTCCATGTAATCAAAATTCTTGCCTTTCAAAGTCCATAGTAGCAACGCAGTACATGGAATGTGCTTCCCCTTCAGTGCTGTCGTAAGCTTCTGGAAGTTCAAGGGACGGATATGAATGCTATTTTTATTTTTCCCAATTGCTGCATTGTTATACATCCATAGTTCAGATTCTTAAAAAAAAAGAATAATTTCTATAATATGCTTTCAAAGCTGATCAGAATATGACCCAACACAGTCAGATACAGATGGCACTGAAGGCATTTTAAAGCCAAAGCAAACTTCCACCCCACAGATCAAGGCTGACAGGGAGCACAGGAAAGGAGGAGCAGCTGCGTACAGCAGGTCCTGGGGTTACCTCCGAGATCCTTTCCTACGGCGACTTAATGCGATTTTCGCTGGAAGTCAGAACCCACCTGCATAAGCACCTACGTCACTCACATGGAGCACATACACAGCAGTAATGAAGTGAAACAGTAAAAAAAAAAATTTAAAAGAAAGATAACAATTCCTGACCTTTACTTGTGGTAAATAATAAAAAACATAAAGCACATATGTACATATGTCGAAATGACGGAACTTTTTTTTTTAATAAATAAATGGGAGATGGCGACGTAACCATGAAACGACGTACGTCGAGTCTGACGTAACCAGAGGACTACCTGTATACCTTTCATGTTCTTGCGTGATGGAGAGGATACCTTGACAAGCAAGCATATAAGGAGTTTGCTAGGGCAGTCAAATTCCAGAATTAAAGCTGGGGAGTAATAATGAAACATGGGGTTAAATCTCCTGGGTCCTCTGGCTTTTCCATGACCGGTAGTCTGAATGTGGACAAATTACTTACGTAGCTAAACATGTTTTCTTACCCTTATAAGAAAAGGAAAGTAAATGCCACTTAGGATTTTGTGAAGAATAAAAGAGATTACATACAAAGTATTTAACACGGAGCCAAGCACAGAGTAAAGGCCCCATTAATATGAACTAGTATATTATTCCTAGGGGATTTCTTTTTCATTAAATAGGATAAATACAGATATGGGGAAATAGAAGTTGTGACGTGTGAGACTTATCATTTACATACTAATAGCTATGGGGGGAGAATGGGTATGGGTGCATTGCCCTTTGCAGGAAGGACATGAGTCTACTGGGGAATATACTTTATGCTTGAATCATAAAAGATATCCTGTAACCAAAATACCCATATGGGTTTTCACAGTGGAAAATATTTGAACACTTCCTTTTGGAGATGCATTTTGAGGCCCACTTAAATAACTGTTCAAAAGAATACTGTACGCATTTGACATGACAGCTGAGTTTGGAAAATGCTGTTAGAGGAAACAGAAGCCACTGATTAACTTTTCTCCTTGCAGTTAAGTTATATTAAATAATTTTACACAGAGAAGAGAGAAAGAAGCTAACATCCAAGTCACACAGTATTCTGTCAGTCGTTCTGAAAATTCCCGCCCCTCATGTAGCAGAAAATCACTAGCTTAAGGGAGCCAACCTGGTTATGCTTTTCAAACTCCTTTTATTCCTTTTAAAGAATATATTTAATATATTTAATATACTTTTTAATGTATTAAATATACTTTATTTATTTCAGAGAAGAAGGGAGAGGGAGGAAGAAAGATAGAAACATCAATGATAAGAGAGAATCCTTGATAGGCGGCCTCCTGCACTCCCCACACTGGGGATCCAGCCAGCAATCCAGGCATGTGACCTGACATGGAATTGAACTGTGACCTCCTGCTTCATAGGTCAATACTCAACCACTGAGCCATGCCAGCTTGGCTCCTTTTATTCCTTATACGAAAAAAGGAGTGATCATGGGATGGGGATAATAGGAGACAACATTTCATTATTCTTTAGTTTTCTAAGACCTAACGAAGACTGTTCCAGAGTAAGGTATTGGTGAGGTTACCAGCGAAATAACCATTAGAAACTCAGAGGCAGCAGGTTGGGGTGTTATAATCCCCTGGGTATGGCGATTTCAATATCCAAAGAGCCAAAACATCACTGGCTACTACAGGGATCATTTAGACATGGAATCCAATCTAAGGAATGTAAAATCTCAGAATTACTTCATCAAGATTTCCAATTATTCTGAGGAATAATGGAAGAGAGACGATTTAAATAAGAGTGAAACAGAATGGGTATTGGTTAGAATGTAAATGTTTTTATTTGCATGTAACTATGCATAATTTAAAATGCAAATTATTAAGTCATTATGCCAGCAAATGTTCTCAGTGGCTTGGGGGCAGATGTCCTCTGTTCTCTAACCCCTTCCCCTTGCAGTGGATGTGAGTGTCCCATCAGGTGGGTGCACGGGGAAGTGCCTGCCAGGAGCATCACAACATTTCTCCAGTTAGGAAGAATTTTGTCTGAATGCCAAGGATTGCTAGAAATAACTGCACAAACACAGGCATACTCCTGGAGCTTTACTGCACTTGAGGTTTTGTTTTTGTTTTTACTGAAGTTCAAAAATATATACAACTAGAGGCCCAATGCACAAAATTCCTGCAAGAGTAGGCCTTCCTTCCCCCAGCGGCCGGCATCGGCTTCCCTCTGGCACCTGGGACCCAACCTGGCTATGCTTTTCAAACTCCTTTTATTCCTCCGGTCCTGGCTACGTCTGGAATGATGCCCAGTCTAATTAGCATATTACCCTTTTATTATTATAGAATTATAATAAAATACCTCTTATGATGTAGGATTTAACATTTCTGAGTCAAACTTTCATCAAACCCTGGCTCTTCTTCTTGTTAATTTTGTCATGTTGGGCAAGTGACTTCACATTTTTAAGCCTTGTTTCCTGGTTCATAAAATTGGGATTAACAGCTATCACGGAATATCGGAATGGCACGCTGAAACTCTGACTACCTCAGTCTACCTCTCCAAGATTCTTTCTTATTTTCTTTTTTAAAAAATTCTGTATTGTTTAAAGTATTACATGTAGTATTACATATGTCTCCTCTTCCCCCATTGGCCACCCCCACCTCCCAGCACATGCCCTCACCCCTCTAGTGTCTGTGTCCATTGGTTATGCTTATATCTTTCTCACCATCGCCTGGGATTTCCCTTCTTTCTGGTTTGCCTAGGGGAATAAACACCCTCCTCCTCAGGCAGAGGTGCTTAGCCTGTCCCTTTGTGCTAGTGCCAGACCTCACATAGCCTTTAGTTTCTGCATTCACCACCCTGTTCAACATTCAATCACTTGTTTCCTGTGTTGTGTTCACCCCGGGACTGGAAGGACTGGTCCATAAGGTGATGCATTTCCTTATGTACCTGTGCACTATGCCCACCACATCTACACACTGTAGATATTCAGTGAATGACTGTTGAATATATATTTTTAAAAAACAGCAAACCCCCTTGAAATAGTATGAAACAAGAGTAAGTAAAAACAGTAAGAAGACTTTCTGGAGAAGTTATATTCATTGCCCAAAAAAGGAGACATATCACTGGGGAGAAAGTGTGAAGTTCTAGTCAGCTTGCAAATATGACTATTAAGATCACTGGAATACACTGCTTATAAAAATTTATTTATAGCTCTGGTTCTCTGCAAAAGTTAACAGTAATTTTAAATGTTATTTGGAAAAAAAAGTTAGCATTTGAGTCTTAAGTGCTTAATTTAAGTCATTAAAACTTATACTGCATTGCTTTTTATTGGGATCGTTTGGACTTAGGAAACAATTAGAAATTCTAAGCGTTTTACTGGATAAACAGTTTCCATAAACATCAAGGTTAGTTTTTTTTCAGGTAAATAACAGGTCAAGCCCCTACAAGATGGCTTTTTTTTGGAAACAGGAAGACTTTGATTTGAGTCCATTTTTTCAAATGCATTATGTGACCCTGGCCAAGTTAGTAAACTTTTGTGAATTTCAATTTACCTGTAAAATGGTTGATAAGACCATTGTAAGGTCTGTTGCAAGGAGTAATTTAAATACTTCATTAAAAAGTACCTAGTGCTGTCTGCCATTTCTTTTTTCCCCACCCACACCTGTTCCCAATATATACGCTTTCTCTAAAATTAGTGCTTTCTCAATCAACATTTTGTACCTTAAATGCTATAAAATATTAAATGCTTCTTGGGAAAGTAATACTTTTCAATACTTTGATTTTTAAGTGGTTTTCCTTTATTAGAGGACATATGAACATATTAATTATGTAAAGTATTTTTTTCCATTTTTGGTATGACTCATGGCTTGAGACTATCTTATCATAAGTATATAACCTATACATGTACTAACATAGCATCACTTTAGTTATCAATTTAATGTTGATGTAACTTTAGTTAAAGGAATAAAATCTGCATGAGCAATAATATAACTTTTCCACAATATGAAGAAACAATTCTCTTTTTTCATAAACACATACACTTGACACACATATATGTAAAATATATTTTGACTATAAATAATATGTATCACTATATACTTTCAACTAATTAACCAATTAATTCAGCAGATTTGTTGTCTGCCATGTGCCAGGAAATTAGGTAAGGACTTGTAAATAAAGATGAGTGAAACACATTCTTATCCTAGAAGAACCCATTACTCAATGAAAGAAAAACACAAGACATAAGGCAAGTAATAAGGTGTGATAAATGCCATAACAGAGAGTACAATATATGTGTAACTAATATAATATCAAACGCAGTTCTAAAACTTAGAACTGTGTTTTTTTTTCCCCTCCCAAATCTATCTTCACTGACTTTACCTAGTTTAATCCAAAAATTGTTCCCTGACATTTTTACTTAGGGAGACTGATTTAGGAGGCCTCTAAGGCAGAACAAAGTTTTTTACCTTAATGTCAAATACACCAACAATGTTAGAAGTGGAAAGGAAATGTGATTCGCCAAGTCTTCGTTTCTATCAATTTAAATGGAAGTAGACAGTTGTTTCAACATATGTTGATTTCTTAAAATAGGGAATAGACTTTCCCAGCAATATGTCTCAGGGAAAATAAAATGAGTGGGCTGGTTCATTCACTTATATTAAAAGGAAGTTTCTAACTGATGTTTGATTACATACCTGAAGAAAAAGAAGACAGTAATGAGACAGGCACAATGACTTCTTGCTCAGGAGCAAAGATTCCTGGGTTTACCAACATTTGAGAACTTATTTCAAATTAGTGATTAGAACATAAAAAAAAGGAAAGATGTCAGGACAGAATCCTTGGAATAGCCACTAATGCTGAGGAGATACAGCACATGTTTTAAGGAGCAACAGCCTATTACCCATCCTGGCTCTGATGTCTACTACATGACATTGAATATATTTCTTATCCTCTCTGAGGCTCATCTATATATAAAAGCCTAAGTGACCAAACGTCTGAATGCCAAAACAACCGACCAGTTGACCGGTTGCAATGACGCACACTGACCACCAGGGGGGAGACACTCAATGTAGGAACTGCCCCCTGGTGCTCAGTGAACTCTCACAGCCAACCTCCCATGGCCAGCCAACTTCCCACAGCCGGCCAACCTCCTGAAGTCCCTCTCCCCGGCCAGCCAGTCCCCCGATCAGCCCCGATGGGGGAGGGGGATGGCTTGCCAACCTCTCACGGTCCCTCCCACAGCTGGCTGGCCCCCCCGATCGGCTCCAATCGCCAGCCAGGCCAAGGGACCCCACCCATGCACGAATTCATGCACCAGGCCTCTAGCTTACTAAATAAGAATCATGCAAATAAATATGACCTATTCATAGAGTTACTTGAGAATTCAGGAGAAAAATGAATGCCATTGTCTGCCCTATAGTTGTCTCTCAATATTTGGTAGCTAATAACAGTAGTAGTAGCAGTAGTAATACACTGGAAAGATGAGAAGAAGAAACAGCAATTTAAAAGACTACCAACTAGCTCCACTGAAATGGAATCTTATATTTTCTTCCTTTAACCTTCTCTTCGCACATGTGAGCTAATAATAATAGCATCTGCACTAGGTATTGAGTCATTATGGACTGGCACCAGGTTTTGCAGGTCTTATTTCACTTACTCCATAGTTAATAACTTCATTGATGGATGAGGAACTTGAGGCATAGACATATGAAATGCCTTGCCCAAGGTCACACAGTTTGGAAGAAGTGAAATTATAACTTGATCCCAGATCCATCCTGAGTCTGAAGTGCATTCTAATATGAACACAACATAAAAGCATAATATAACAAATAAGCTCTCAACCTCCTATTCTGACTCCACACCCCCCCCCAAATGTAACCTGAAAAAAAATCTTTAGTTTGATTTAAAAGTTATTAACTCAAATCACTTTAGGCTGTTCCTCCCAGGAGGCCTAAACAAGTAACCTTTCTGCTCCCACATCTCCCTTTGCTGCATTTTAGAGTACTCGAATGCACTGGAATAAGAAGTATTTACTGAACTTGTGCGGTACACACAGGCTGGTGGTAGCACAGGTGAACACATTGTTCTTGGCGTCACTGTGTAGCTGTATTCTCTGAATGGTTTGGCCCATGGTTATTCTACACAATTATTAATAACTAGAGGCTTGGTGCATGGATTCGTGCACATTGAAAGTAAATTAATTAGAAGGTGGTCGGCAGGGCAGGACTGGGCGAGATGGGCCAGACACTCCCTGGAGCCAATCTCCCAGGGTCCCTCCCCGGCCGGCCGCACCTGGGGTAGTAGTGCTGGGGCTCGAAGGGCATCTGTGGAGTGAGCAGGGTCCCTCTGGCAGGTGGGGTCCCTCGGCCTGGCCTGCAGAGATTGGGCTGAAACTGGCAGTCCGACATCCCCAAGGGGTCCCAGAGTGCAAGAGGGCACTCTGCAAAGTTAGATTGTTAATATTCAGAGGGTAAAAAGATCACCTGTGACTATTACAGTTCAGTCCTTACAATTGAGATTTAGTGTGTCATCTGCACATCCTCTATAGTTAGTAAAATGCAAATATAGGTTTACATTTAATTCCCCCCAATCTAATTTTAGTGGAGCAAGAATTTAAAATGAATAGCTGCTTTTTATTTGATTTTAGGATCTCATTTGTTACAAGTATATCTATTATTTTTCTGAAAAATGTGAAAATCATAAAAACACTTCATAATTCTAGATGATATCACACACTATGTTTATATTCATTTATATAAAACTAGAGGTCTGGTGCATGGATTTGTGCACTGTTGGGGTCCCTCAGCCTGGCCTACTCCTTCTCACAATCCAGGGCCCCTCGGAGGATGTTGGACTGCCAGTTTCGGCCCAATCCCCACAGATGGCATGTGAGGATTGGGTCGAAACCAGCAGTCCGACATCCCCCGAGGGCTGTAGCAGTGCGTGAATCAGCAGCTGGCCAGGGAGGAGCTTGAGCCGGGTCTGGGCACCACGCTGCTCCCACTCATACTGGCCCCACTGCACCTACCACCACTGCTGCTCGGTAGCGCTGCTGTGGAGGTGGGAAAGGCTCCCACTGCCACAGCTGCACTTGCCAGCCATGAGCCTGACATCTGGCTGAGTGCTGCTCCCACTGTGGGAGCGCACTGACCACTAGGGGGCAGCTCCTGCATTGAGCGTCTGTCCCCTGGTGGTCAGTGTGCGTCATAGTGACCAGTTGACCAGTCAAGCAGTTGGCTCGTTGTAGTGGTTGCTTAGGCATATATATATATATATATATATATATATATATATATATATATATATATATAGATAGATAAAATCCAAATTATATTAGTGTGAAGTTCTTTAGCAAATTTCCCTCTGAAAATGTTATCCTATTCTCACACAAAATATACTCAAGATGTCTACAGCAGTTTCACAAACAACAGATTTATTCATCTTACATTCAAGAAGAAAGAAGGCTCATTCTAAACAGGTTAATCCTGAAAGCATCTTAGCCTGACACATAAACCTTCCTACACTGTGTGGTTTCTGTCAGTAGACCTTTCCCATTCATGCTGTTTATTGCTTTCCACATTTAGTTTTCCAAAAATTTAAAGCTGGAAGACCTGCCTTAACTTAAAGCATTTACTACAGCATCTCTTCCAGTGGTTTCTAACACCAAAAATCCTTCAAAAAATTTTTGTCAGTCCATATAGTAGAGGGGAAAAAAAGAAACAGTTATATATACACTGAGTGGCCAGATTATTATGACCACTCCATCAGTACTTCTTTGGGCCACCTTTTGCCTTCAATACTGCGGCGATTCTTCTTGGCATTGACTCCACGAGATGTTGAAAGGTGATTCGAGGAATCTGACACCATGCCTGATGAATAGCACTGTCCAGTTCTGTGAGATTTGATGGTTGTGGAACCAGCTGCCTGATGGCTCTTTTAACTTCGTCCCACAAATGCTCAATTGGATTGAGATCTGGGGGTTGTGGGGGCCACCTAAGCAAGGTAAAGTCTCCCTCATGTCCTTGAAACCACTCCTGCACAATATGAGCACTGTGGCATGGCGCATTGTCATGTTGGAAGAAGCCATCTCCATTGGTTTATGCCATCAACATGATAGGATGAACTTGATCAGCAATGATACTTAGGTATGTTGTGCTATTCAGACATTGTTCCACATGAATTAAAGGGCCCAAATCATGCCAGGAAAACATGCCCCAAACCATAACACTGCCCCCACCAGCTTGAAGGGTTGTACTCATGCATGTGGGGTGCATGCTTTCATGCTGTTTCCGCCAAATTCTCACTCTGCCATCTGCATGATGCAACTGGAAACGTGATTCATCGGTCCACATGACTTTTTTCCAATGCTCGACTGTCCAATCTTTGTGTTCCTGTGCGAATTGAGATGTTTTATCTTGTTAACTACAGACAGCAAAGATGTTCAAACAGGCCTTTGGCTGTTTTGCTGATACTCGCTCCATGGCTCTGAGGGCCAACAATCATCCCACGTTCAAAGGCTGTTAAATTGTGTTGTTTACCCATGTATTCAGGAAAAAAATCACTTCTACTGTTGTGGTAAACAACCTGCTTCCCTATTTATAATGGTCTGGCCCTCTAGCAACTTCAGCGTGAAATTATAGCTAATTTGCCTACAAACTTCAGGTGGTCATAATAATCTGGCCACTCAGTGTATATGTTATTAAGCTACGTGAGCATAATTTAAGATACTATTCTTTACTCTGATGTGATCTTTACCATTTTTTTAAATTTAAAATACCTGTGATTTTATGAAATGATGAGTAGAGAATAGATCTTTTTAAAATCTTATATCACTTGGAAAACCAGAAGTAGGCAACCTAATATGTGTCACTACCATATTTTTAAATCCATATTTAAAAATACAAAGGTCAGGAATTACTGGTCAATCAATATATGCTTACTAGCAATGTCTCTATTACAGTGACTAAAATATCTGTTCCCTCTAAGTACATATTAATTTTAAATTGGAAAAATATATATAAAGGTGGATCTTCAGGATAAAGGAGTCACTATGCAATAAATAACTTAGCATCTTATAAAGGCTTTAGAAAAAAATGATAAATCTGCATAAAACAGAAAAATATAATAAAGATCTAGGAAGGAGAAATGGCATCAATTGTTAATTATTGCATTTTGAGATTAGTATCACAATGCTTATGAAAATGTAGAACAAAAGAGTAGCAAAAGCCAGATCATTATTTGAGGTTATTGTAACATAGTTCAAAATGAATACAGTAAAATCACTGGCACAAAATTAGTTTTATTTCAAGCCTACATGGACAATAGTATATGGAGAAAGCAGAAATCATATAACTATCATTAATTACTTGGTCTCATCACATTCTGTTTGGAAAACGTCTATAATGAGTGAGGGAGAAGGTTCTCATTGAGAAAAGAGGTGACATCTCTGAAAAGGGGAGATGAGTCAAGTTCCATTTTTATGCAAATGTCTGGCCTCCATTTTTCAAATGAATCCCCAAATATACGGATAGAACTTCTGTGGAAGACTAGTAGTAATTATTTAAGCTTAATTTATCCATACCCTGTAAAGCAGCAAGTCAACTCCTAGTTATATACTCAACATAAATGAGCACATAGTTTAACCAAAGGGTATGGACTAAAAGTTTTATACCAGCAGTATTTGTAATAGCTCCAAACTTATAAACTACTCAAATGCTCATCAACCACAGAAAACATTGTATTTATTTTCACAATATAATATGAATAACTAATTACACAAACTAATGTTGATCAAAAGAAGATAGTTAATAAGCCAAGCGCATATTGCATGATTCCATTTATATAAAGTAAGAAAAGAGGCCAAATAATTCTACGCTGATTAAAGTGAGAATAGTGACCAGCCTTGTAAGGAAGAGAACTAGAAGACAGGAGGAGGGGAGCTTGAAATGAGGGGTGGGGCCCTACAATGTTTTGTTTCTTAATCCCGGATTTGGTTTCCTGAGTGTGAAAGTTGCTCTATTCTTAAGATATGTATAATTTTCGGTACATAGGCTATAGTATAATGCAAAGTTACCAAGAACAATGAATCCCTAACTAAATAAATGAGTTGTCAGGAGGTAAACATATAGCCATTTCTAATACAATGATAATATGATGCATTTTCTAAACCAAGAAAGCAGCTAAGGAATTGGGGAAGGGAAAATAAGATCAGAAGGAGATTTAGAACAGATCTAGCATTTACAATACACTGTACCTGAAAGTACTAAGCACTTTGTCAGATATTCAGCATGTCTCATAGAGGCCATTACGTTCTATAACATTCTTTATTAGAAAAAGAATATCAACTCATCATCAACCCTAATCCTAGAAAATTTTTGTATGTATCTCCTAATGTTAGAATAATCGATCTCATTCTATTATGGTCCAGGTTTGGACTAAAACTTCAACCTTGGAGAAAGCAATTTTATAAATCATTTGCCTGGTGTACTTAGTAAGTACTTGACATTTTGGAAGGCGTGTTAAACTTCTTAAGCAATCTATAGATTTGACTAAAATATGGGCTTGTCAGAAGATCAGGTTCCAGTACAATCACTTTGAATCTAATTTTTTAGCTGTTTTGACATCGTCAAAGAGATTGCACAGCTGACTGCTCATCAAAATCCTTTTCTTCATGGGCACATGACAAGATTTCATTTCCCAGCCTCCTTTGTCATTAGGTGTGATCACATGATAGATTTCTATGCAGACTACTCCGTGCTATTTTTCATTTCTGGCAGTCTGAAATGAAGATGTTCCCAAGGTCGACTATGGAAATCATGTGTTAAAGATGGCAAAGCCACCCCATTCTAGTCCCTGGGTGGCTGGGTGGAGAAAAATAAGACCTGATTGCTTATATTTGAGCTATTACATATTTTTGTTGCAAATACCAGTCTACTCTAAGTCATATACACTGGGGTTTCAGATTAAAATGAATAAATTATGGTTTTCAAGTGTGATACAGTCAAAGTTCTCTGTCCTCTTTACCCTCTTTGTACTTCTACATCCATATCCCTGATGGAGAGGTGGAGGATATTTTTGCAAAAACAATGAATTCATATAACATGAATAAGCAGTTTCAGCAAAAGAGACTGTGTATTAGCTTTATGTCATCTTTAAGAAGGATGGGGTTGGAAGGTGGGCTAGGGATATAAAATAAAAAGGAATAAGAATCCCATGCAATAACAAAGAGATGCTTGGCAAGACTTTTCTGGATTCCAGACTATTTATGGCCCGCCAGGAGTAAATAGAATTATCTTTGGTAATGGCCAGTAAACGATGCACCCTTTCAGATACAACGGGGAATAATGGCCAGATTCTCAAAGGATGGAAAAAGAAATAGCTGCCGTGCAAGCATAAACAGAAGCAAATTAATGACAAGGAATTTATTTCTTCAGATGAGAGATATAAAACATTTAATTTCATTCCCTCTATAAATTAATGCAAAATATCAGCTTTAATGTCTTTGGGCATGGAGGCACTGCCATGGGACCGATTCTTTATGCCCCATAAGACCAATCCAAAGGTCAGACATCTACATAATACAGTCTTTTGCATACAATTGCAGCTAAAGCCCCAAATTGAAACCTGTTTGTGAGCCCTCAGATAGCTAAGACCTGAAATCCTTCACCTTCTCTCTCTGGGTGCTTAGGACAGCAATGGCACCTAAGAGGCACTCCACAAATTATGAAATGAACAGATCCCAAGTCGGTCAACACTTAGAGTGAAGTTTGCTCTAGTACAATACTTCCCAATCCAAACGATATTGCAGACTAAGTAATGTAATTTGTTCTGTCAGAAAACTCTAGGAATGAGTGAGCTGGAGTAGGGAGGAAAGAAGCCAACATGTCTGTCACTGGGAAGAGAAGCAGAGGAAGCAGGGATGACACCCTAAAAGGTGCAATGGCTGGTAGACATTGAACTGGGGAAACCCAGTTAAAGAGAGGTAACATTTTGGCTGTAAACAAAGGCTATTTCTGCCTCCAAATCAGAAGAATTAAAAAAAAAATAGAATACAGCCTGGCCGGTGTTGCTCACTGGTTGAGCATCAACCTATGAACCAGGAGGTCATGGTTTGATTCCTGGTCAGTGCATATGCCAGGGTTGCATGCTGGATCCCCAGTAGGGGGCATGCAGGAGGCAGCCTACCAATGATTCGCTCTCATCATTGATGTTTCTATCCCTCTCTCCCTCTTCCTTCCTCTCTGAAATCAATAAAATATTTTTAATTTAAAAAATAAAAATCAGAATACAATTACTTATTTAATAATATTAGATATTGGTTGAGATAGACATTAATTTTCCAGCTTTAAAAATGAAGTTACTTTGACTACAAACTTTTATTTTCAGACTCTACTTGCACATACATGAAATAGTGGAGAGTTAAAACATTTGGCATTTAAACTAGCTCCAACTTTGAGATTCATTTATCAAGCTACTTAAGACCAAAGTGGAATTGAGAACTGTTGTCAGAACTGCCTCATTCTGCCCTTTGGTTTTTGTCTATAAATAGCCAGCAAATCTGTCCACTTGGTATATCGGCTGCTTTCAGAGTTTGGTTTTCACACTGCGTGATAAAGCAGGGTCACTTTGAATTAAAGATCAGAGAGACTCCAGTTCAATTAGTTTAGTCATGTGCCCCATAGGCTTTGTGCAAATTATGCTAGACCATTTGTCTATGAAACAAAGGAGGTCTTTATAATGCAGAAACTGAATGCCATTAATCTGAACCTACCTTTGTTTTGGTTTTAGAGTCCTCACATAATTTATACAGGTGATATCACCTAATTCTTTTGTTTGAAAGGCCTCATTTTATTTTCTTCCTCACCAACCTTGGGCACTACATAAGAAAATGTATCTTTCCTAATAAGTTGAATAGTCAGTTATATTGCTTTTCATATCTCATCAGCTCTTTGTTTTTCCAATCTCATCAAATTAGCTCTATCTGAACTATGAGTGACAGATATTGCTGATTGCATATCCAATATCCATTCTCTTTTCCATTCTCATTTATACAAGCTCAATACTGTTCACCCCCAAAATATGTCCAGTTAAAAACACAAGCTTTCCAGGCTCTCTTGAAGCTAGAGGCAAGTATGTGATGCTATTCTTCTCAAAGAGGGCTCCTAGGAAATGCCGGATTCTCTGTTGTATATGCCTCCTCCCTTTCTGCTTCCCTTCTACTTTCTTTCTAAATGCCCTGCTTGGAATGAGGATACAATGCTGGAGGAGCACTAGTCACACCACATGTGATGGTGAGGTGACAAGCACAGGATAGATGGGACAGTATGCTGAGGATGGCAGAGGAGGACAATAAAAGGAAACTATTTCTTTGAAGATATCACAGGATCACTGTGCTAGCACTGGAGTGCTAGCTCTGGACACTCTTGAGTAAGACAAGCAGATCCTTAGATGGTTAAACTGCTGTTTTCTGTTACTCATAGCTGAATGCATTCCTAACTGATAAAAAGGCTCTCTAATCCTTTTGTAGTAAAGACTTTCTAGACACCTGCCATACTTGTAAAATATGAGCATTCTAAAGGAGTTGGTGCCAGACTAATAATTCAAGTAACTGCCTTCTTCCTGTTATTACATTAGGACACATTAATTTAGCTTTCATTGGAATTAATGTTTCCTTCAGTCACTTCTTTGCATACAAGGCATTATTTAAAGTAAATATACATAAATTACCTATGTTAGAAATTTTGAAAAAGCAGAAATATTTGTAAATCATCTCATTCAGTTCTTGCTTTCTTTCCTAAAGAATTAGTTCTTTTTGTGTAAAATACATTATAATTGAATGATGTCCCTATTGTATTTTATGCACACTGGTTGTCATGCTAATGTGCACAAAAGGTTTTATCTAGCATGAATGTATCAAGTAAATCCCAATCCTTGCCACTGCAAATGCTGACAGACCGAATAAAATTGCTGACAATTTCCAAAATCTGCCCACATAGCTCACTGCTATGCAAACATCATTGCATGCCCTGGTAGATAAACTAATGCTTTCATATTTGATATTTGTCTTAATTTCAAAATAATAACTATGTATTATTAAATTATATTTGTGTGTTTCCTATAATCCCCTGGTACTCACTGTACAGTGTGAACTTCAATAAAATTCACTCTTTTTTCTATATGTGGTTTTGCTGAGACTTAAAAATAAACCCATCAATTAACCCATCCCTCTCTGGAATCCTGTATTGTAATCTCTGCTAATATCCTTAGGAAAAGGCATATTTTTATGATTTTATTAATTGTTAAAATTGCACTGCATGTTTCAGAATGTCAGCAGGGAGAGAGAGAGAGAGAGAGAGAGAGAGAGAGAGAGAGAGAGAGAGAGAGAAAGAGAGAGAAAGAGAGATAGAGGGAGAGAGAAGAACAAAGAAGCAGAAATTGCCCCTACCAAAAGAACTCTGTTTTTATCAGAAAGTTTTCTGGATTCATTGAACAACTTAATTCACAAATTAACAAAACTCCACTATGAAGATCTGATTGAAAGAGGAATGGAAACTCCTGACCTTTAGGATTCTAATCTCCTGATTAGCTTTTTCCTTATCTCCCCATTAAATGCTGAGAATGATTAGTAGCAGCTTTCAGATTTAGGCAAAGCAGCTAAAAGCAAAATCCTGCCTTGTGACTAAGATGGTGAAGGGGAAATTGGGGGTCATTAAATAATAAAATTGTTTTATAGAGGCTTCACTTCTAATTTCTGTTGGATGAACACAAAGTAAGAACCTATTTACTGTCAACTGAAGGCTTCATCAGGCAGAACTGTGCATTATGTAAATATGACCTTTAAAGTCATATCACACTCAATGTAATACTTTGAACAATAAAGAATTTTTTTAAAAAATTAAAGTCATATCACAGCTATAATGTGAATAATATACACATGAATAATTGAGGATTCACAATGTTTAATATTTATTAAGTACCTTTTTATACAGATTTGACTGAGGTAAATCAATTCTATGTACCCACTGATGGTATCCACTTAGTGATTTATTCAGCCTCTAAACACAATTGAGTGATGTTCTGTGTAAGAGAATGTGTTAGAAATAGCACAATGGAGATTTCAAGATGGATGGGACACTGTCCTTCTTTTCATGTGCTAAGCTCCTTAAGGAGTAAATAATAGTTCTTTACAGAATGGAAAGGTCAATCCCACATTAGAAGATAAGTAACTAGAGTTTAAAGTAATGTTTGGGTAAGGCCCCAGGGAAACGTTTTGATAAGTGGTGATATCTAGCACAGGGAAGGGCCAAATCAAAGGTCAATGAAATCTCAGGAAGTAATGCTACTGAGGGGGAACATATGCAAAAAAGAGAGAAAACCCTGGGCAGGTAGAATGGAACTAGAATTTTAAAGAACTCCTTGAGTTTAAATTCCTTTGAGAAGACAGTGAGTCTTAGGTGAGAGAAAAATAAATTGATGAGATGTAGTATAATCGGTTTCAAAGCCTCTCCACAGAGAACTAAAACATGTTAGGGTTAGATTTATTTCTGCTTCTCTCTATGATTACATGCAGAAGGGTGTTACCTACTATGTTGAAACAAAACTGAAATCTTACTTTAACTTTGATCACCTGTCAAGTCTGATTTCAGCTACCATTTTACCAAGGGCCCCAAAATTGAAATGTCAGATAATTTATTCTCAACTATGAAATTTGCCTTCGGAGTGGAAAGATGCCATTATTACCACCCTACCCTTCTTCTTTCTATCCTCCCTATTCACAGTCTTTCATTTCTTAAACATTTAAACTTTATGAGTGAATATTTAGCACATGCACATAAAATGGGAAGTGCCAATTTTATCAATTTTTAAATGCTAAGATTATGATTTTTTAAATAAGGCTATATGGAAACCACTTTTGATTATTGTAGAAAAAGTAAACTTGAGTTTTGAGTTAAAGAGTTAAGGATTAAATTTGTATTAATTTAATAGGGGATTTTTATGGATTTTCATAATCAGAGTCTAGGGAATTGTAAACTTTTACCTAGTGAAATAGATATTCTGAAACTCTGTTCCATTTCATGGTCTGGTGGAAAAAAATATTCTACCAGGAGTAGGCAGAGGCAATGCTGTAATCCTCAAATCATATATTTCCTGCCTTGGTACTGATTTCATTTAAAATATCCTTTTTTTCCCCTAAAACTATGCTCAAACCCTGGTGTAAGGTTAAGAAATGAACAAATAGGATAAAATATAGTATCCTGTATTCACAGTAACAGACTCTAGTGGAGTAGTTCCTACACACTGACTTTGGGCTTTTCACGTATGTAACAGAAAGTTCTATACAAGCTGTAAATTATACAACTGTTCCACCTCATTATATCTGTTTGTCCTAAGGATTTACAATAAAAAATAAGCTCATTCAAGCTGACAACATTAACAAGTGCTGCATTACTGAGGCGGCCCAAACAGGAAAGCAGGATGTTTCAATTTTGCCTGCTCCAGTCTCCTGGTAGCGCTGGAAATTGGAAATGTAAAAAATGATCAAATAACTCATACACAAAGTAAAGTCCATTTTTTAAATCAGACATCTTCTAGATACAGGTAAGAGAACTCTCGAAAAGTAAGTACAAACATTAAGATAATTCCACATATTAATGCATTGCCATTTCATGGGGTAATACCAGAGACTCATCTCTCTCTCTTTCCTTTCTCTTTGCCACCCTCTCTCTCCCACTTCTTCCTATCTTTCCGTTTTAAAGAAAAGTCACAGCTAAAATCACAGGGTGGAAAAAGAGAGAAAGAGTTGGGGAGTAATGTGAAGACAAGATGAATAAAATTCTCTGCAGTTGACCCAGAGATTAACATGAGGTAGTTAATCTAATCACATTCCAAAGCTTGTAGAGTTCCAGTCTGCAATGCCTATGATTGAATCTGCAGCTGGCTTCACAGATTCCCAGGGAGAGCATGCCCCATGATGGGCTCCACGGTCATGTGTATGGAGGAACTCCTTAACAGAAACTGCATACTTTCATAAGCACTGTGCTCATAAAATCCCTTAAACCCCATTAATCCTATATTGAGGTTTTGAGCTCCTTCTACACAGAAAACCTCATATTTATCCATTGCCCACAGGATATTTGTGTAAAGGTAATACCTTTCAATAGGCCCTGTTTCCTGAAAAGTCTTGTGAAAGAGGTTATTCATTTGGATGCCAATGGAATAGTGGAGTACAGAATCACTTTTATGCATCATAGAGTGATGTTGCAATTAAAGAAACATAAATCTTAAAGCTGTGAATCTGGGAACATAAACAGACTCGGAGATTAGACTTGAGATGAATATAAAGGTATAATCACTAATGTCAGGGAAGGTAACTGGAGGAAATATTTTGTTTTCTATTAACTCTATTCAGAAAGCCTGTACCCCCAGAGTTTGGGTTCTAAATTACTTACTTTAATATCTTAAAAAACTATCAAACAAATTCTAAGATGTTACAATGAGGAGAATCTCTATTTTTTAAATCAGGGACAATAGGACCTTTCAAAAACATTAAACTAGGATATTAAACAGGCTTTGCAAAACAGAGAAATTACATATTTTATAAGGAATACTGAGATAACGTAACTCACGTTATTTACTAAAGTATATTTCACATGGAATATATTTAGTTTTTCTAAATACAAATAGCAAACATACTATAATGTAGAATATCTGTCGTAGAAACAAAACTTTATAATAAAAAATTGATAAACTAAAGTAAAAAGCAAAAGACCCGGGAACAGTTGTTTCAAATAAAGCAATCAAATCTATGTGAAAAATAAAAAAGGAATATACATGTTTAAGAAACAATAATTAAGGTCCACTAGGTAGAAGCTGAAAGAATCTGAGCAGAGATGTCAGACAAAAGGAATTACAAAGGGAAGGAAAACAAACAAACAAAAAATGTTGATCTTACTGAAAATAATCTTGAGTTAGAATTTTATGCCATCTAAATAGGCAGAATTTTTTAAAAAATTATAGTATTTAGTATGGTTGAAAATGAAACAATATTATTGGGAAGTGTAACCTGTTGTAAATTCCTTTAAAAGCAGTGTGACAAAATGTAGCAGAAATTATGAAGTAAGCAATCAGTTCCAGACAAGTTAAAAGACATGTGCAAAAAACCCCCCACAAAAAAAACATGTTCACAGCAGCTTTATCTATAGCAGCAAATATTTAGAAACATTCCAAATGCATTTGAAGAACAATTATTTCAAAGATGAGACTATCTTTTTTTTAAATTTTCTTATTTTCCACTTCAGAAAACTAATAATAATGCCATTTTTCTGATTTCATTTTTACTAGTAGATTCAATTATAATGGGCAAATAATATCACAACACTTTTTTTCTCTCCTATTCATGGGGATTGGAATCCTATTTTTATTCAAAATTTATCATTCCTATATTGCATTTTCCTATACTTGCAAATCTGACTAACAACAAAGTACAATATATGAAAAATATTTTCAACAAGCATCACATGTGTCCCATGCATGGCTCATTGTATTGATATAAAATACAGACATTTATTTAAAAAGTCTTGGTTCCCAAATGTATGCATATTTTATTTGATATATGTAGATATTTGAGGCAATATGTGTATGTCATAGTAATGCTATCTCTTACCAACTAAGTTTAAAAATATTCTTTCAGTAGAAGCAGTAGCAGTAATGAATCATTACTGTATAATATGAAGTGGTAGTAAAGTAAGGCACTGCATATATTCTGTATAAAAATGTGGTTTGAGAAACATCATTCTGTCTGATTCTGTCTTGGCAAAACTAGAGAGCAGTAATATTTGATTCTATATAGTATGTTATATGTATGTGTATATCTAGCTATTTATCTATATAGATTTATATGTACACACATTCACTTGTATTCATTATAAAAATGACAAAACCCAAATAATGAGTTAAATATTGGGTCAATAGCAAGCTATTTGACGTATATAATTTGATATATATTTTCAAAAAATAAATGCTTTTAAATATATGTATTCAAAAATATATAAAGTTGGTATCATTTTTAGTCTTTATCTAAATACTAGAGGCCTGGTGCACAAATTCGTGCATGAGTAGGGTCCCTCAGCCTGGCTGGCAATTGGGGCTGATTGGGGGGGGCTGGCCGGTTGGGGGGTAGGGTACTGCAGGAGGTAGGCTGGCTGGGCAGGAGGACTGAGTGAGGGTGGACAGCCAGGGGGAGGGACTGTGGAAGGTTGGCCAGCGGGGGGAGGTACCTGGGGAGGTTGGCCAGCTGGGGGGCGGGACCGCGGGAGGTTTGCTGACTGTGAGGAGGGACCGTGGGAGGTTGGCCAGCCAGCCCCCCCGGATCAGGGCCGATGAGGGGGTCTGGCCAGCCACGGGAGGTTGGCCTGCCGTGGAAGGTTGACTGTGGGAGTGCACTGACCACCAGGGGGCAGCTCCTGCATTGAGGGTCTGCCTCCTGGTGATCAGTGCACATCATAGCAACCGGTCGACCAGTTGTTCAGTCATTCAGTCACTTAGGCTTTTATATATATAGATTTGAAATTTTATAGATAGACTAACACTATGCTTTGCCATATTGTGAAATGCATTAAATTTAATGAAATATTTTTATCATTTTCTTAGATTTATAAAGTTGTTTTTCGTAATACTGTGATATATTAGAGTGCTAAGGAATTATGTGTTAACTCTTTCATTATACAGATGTCGACAATGACAGAAAGGTTAAGTAACTTGCCCAAGTTTTTAATTTTTAAAAATTTCAGAGCTGTCTCTCTGTACTTTCTACAGTCTTCAAACAACATATACAGAACTATTACTTTGGTAATCAAAAAATCTGTTAATAAAAGTTTAAAATATAATATATGCCTAATGAAGAGTGAATATAATTATGTTGGGTTGTGGACATTTTCCCACAGCAATTAGAAATTAAGAAAACAACATTGTTATATGTTTAAAATTAATTTTACTAACTGTATTTATGTGAAAAAAATTGATTGTTTTATTTGAAACAACTGTTCCCAGGTCTTTTGCTTTTTACTTTAGTTTATACATTTTTTATTATAAAATGTTGTTTCTATGACAGCTATTCTACATTATATGTTTGCTTTTTGTACTTAGAAAAACTAAACACATTCTATCTGAAATATACTTTAGTAAAAAAATGCAAGATATGTTATCTTAGTATTCTTAATAAAATATATCATTTTTTTGTTTTGCAAAGTCTGTTTAATATCTGAGTTTAATATTTTGAAGAATTCTATTGTCCCTGACTTAAAAATATGGTTGAATAAATAACAGAAATATAAATTCATGTTATGGAAGTTTATGGAATAATATAGGAAAATATAAAATAATTTAAAAATTGAACTTGAATCTTGCTTTACCATTTTAAAACATTAATTTAATCAATCCCTAACATCTCATTAGATGTTGAAGGTTTTAATCCTAATTATTCTGGCACCATGCAACTGCATTGCAAATATTTCCTCTTTATGCACCCTTAAGAACAAGAATTAGTTCACCTCTAGAGAATTTGTCTACATGAGTTATTTATAAAAGTAGGAAATACTATATTACTGTTGGTGTCCTGAAACTGAATAATGAATTAATCCATAAATCATTTAGTACCTTAATCTCTATTGCCCATTTATTTTGTTAAGTACAGAAAATTATTAGTAGTCTGGTCCTTCCAAATACATACACCTCTATCATTTATTCCTTGCTTTTTAAAGTGCCAATATATGTAAACTATTTTCAATAATGACCATAAGTCTACTCCCATGTATTTACCTAAATATTCATCGATTTATTCTTCCTACTGGTATTTTCAATCCAAAATTGAAAGCATGGGGAAAAGGACGAGGAATTATTTTATAAGTATTGTCTTCAATATACTTTACAAAAATAGGCAGTTCTTATAAACTTTTATATTTCTGACCCACTTATAACTTGGACGGAAACAGTAAGTAGTGGCACAATAGTGTGGAATTTAGATGTAAGAGGTTTTCCTTCCTTTTTACCATTACTCAATTCTTTGAATAAAAAAATTTCACATGAGGCTATGGAATCTATGAGATAGAGATGCCTGGATAAAAATAGAAACAAATACAATAGCGGAATTAAATTAGGAATTTCCTTTTCTTTCCAGTTTTAGGGGAATATACAATCGGTAGCTAAGAACCAAGCAACTATTGCTGCTTCAGCAATATATGGAATTATTCAGTTAAAGATGGAAAAAAGCACAGCATTTATTATTGTGAAGGACTTCAGAGAGAAACAACTCAACACACCTTTTATATTTGAGAAAATTAAGCCAGTGAGAATCTATTTATTTTTTATATTTTTAAAAATCTTTATTGTCGAAAATATTACATATGCCCCCTTTGTTCCCCTTGACCTATTCTGGACTGCCCCCCCTACCATCCCACCTCAGGCCTTCACCACCCTATTGTCTGTGTCCATGGACTATGCATATATGCATACCAAGTCTTTGGTTCATCTCTCCCCATCAACCCACCCTCCCCTGACTTCCCTCTGAGATTCCATAGTTTGTCCCATCAGTATTATGTTAAGCCAGTGGTTCTCAACCCTCCTAATGCCGCGACCCTTTAATACAGTTCCTCATGTTGTGGTGACCCCCAGCCATAAAATTATTTTTGTTGCTACTTCATAACTGTAATTTTGCTACTGTTATGAATCATAATGTGAATATCAACATGCTATATGTGTTTTCCGATGGTCGCGACCCACAGGTTGAGAACCGCTGTCAGTTAAGCGAAATAAGCCAGTCAGAGAAAGACAAGTATCGCATGATCTCACTCATATGTGGAATCTAATGAACAAAAGAAACTGTTGAACAAAATAGATCCAGAGACATAGAAGCCGGTGATAATTTAAGCAATTTGCCTGAGATCACTCAGTGGCTGGTGGCAGAGGAGGAACAACAAAGGTCTCTAGATTTACATTAAATTGACCTGTTAGTTCATTTCTTCATAATTACTTCTTGCATTCAATGCATTTGGTGTAAGTCAAAATTCGGTATGCATTTCAAATCCAGGGTTCAAACAAGAGAAAATAAATCAAATGTTAAGAAAAACAAACAAAACAAGTGGCCACTGAGCAGAAATGTTGAATAAAGGACAAGTTCTTTCCACTTTCCTTTTATCCCCAAACTCACGGAACTGCATCAATTAAACTGTATTCTAGGTCTCACATTGTCCTAATGTGTACCCTTTGGCACTTTTCTGTACCACCCTGGATCTTGGTTTTATCCTAGTCAAAACTCAAGATGATTTCTCTAAGTCTCTAAGCAGCTGACATATTCTTTCTCTCTCTCTCTCTCTCTCCAATGTCCAGGCAATAAGCTCTCCTTAAAGAAATTCCTGCATTTACTATTTAAAAGTAAAAAATTCCAATGAATTTGCCTAACAACAGGAGTTCTTAATAACTATAACTGTACTATGAGCATTTTGGTGTTTAAGTATTACAGTTCATGGAGAGAGAACAATGAGTTATGGCTTGAGAAACTTCTGTTGGATATTAGTTTTAAATTTCATATATTTTCTTTCACAGAACCTGCTTTCCTTCTTATAAGTTACAGGATTGAAGGAACTTTTAATTTAAAGATGAAAGCATCACATAAAAGTGACTAATGACATCCCCCAAAAGAACCATCTTGAGATATCCAGGTTCTTTCCTTTCAAGCAACCTAAAATTACATTCTCCAAGCAGTCATAAAACCTCCACAGTGGGTGGAATAAAGAGGAGACTAGGAGAATAAAAAGCTGACTTGAGAAAATATTTCTAACAGTATGTCATCTAAGTTTAATAGTTTACTGGTAATCTTTTTCAATGCTTCAAATGAATTAATAATTTCAATGGGTTTTTATACAACATAGAGATTAGGAGACTAGCCAGGCTGTCTCCGAATGCATATTGTGTTGGCATGGACTGCTTGAAAGAATGTGTGTTGCACCAGCAGGAACTTCTCTCACCATAATTATCATTTCTGTTACTGATAATAATGATCACTATCATCATGTAATAGTGTATAAAGTGTATCCTACAAATGATCATGTTTAGTCACTTAAACAACCTTCTGAAACTTTTCTTACATGGTATTTAGCCCCTTTTAGCAAATTAGAAAATCATGCTCAAAGGAATTAGGAGACTTATTCAATCTCACATCCAATTTATAGTAAAGCCAGGCCTGAAACAACCCCATTCCAGAACTCCTATCCTTCTATCTTACCGTAAGATGATATCATTCCTCATAGGTACAATGGTTTTACATCTCCCTAGGTCTGGCTGCCAGAAATACTCAATTTAGTCCAAGAAGCACATTTACATAAATGTCCTGAAATAGATAACTTTTTTCTTTATGGAGAAACTGTAATCATTTCACTTTGAAAGAAGAATCACCCCATAATGTAAGGTCAAAGTCATTCTTTCACACTGGCCTCTCATATCACTAAAAACATTTCTCTTTGTTTACTCCCTTAAAAAAGGAAGATTGTTGGGAAATATAGTTAAAATTATGAGAAAAATAGAAAACAATAAAGAATTTTAAGCCTATTTTCCCAATATTTAAGATGTATTAATAGCTGAACTTTACCATTTAAAGTAGTGCAAACAAACTCTAACAAGATACCATTGCACTCAGTATAATCCTTACAGTAGTATGTGTGGCCAATGTGGCACTCAGTAAGAAAGCCTACCTGAAATTTGCAAACCTTATTAGTTAGTATATGATCAATTAGAACCCTATAAATTGAAGTTCCCACTGGCCAAATAAGCTGGATGGACCCTTTCCTTATTCCTCATATCAAAACAAATGACACATGGATCAAATATCTACACTAATAAAAGACAAACATGGTAATTGGCGTACGACCGCTACCCTTCCCATTGGCTAATCAGCATATCCTTATGCAAATTAACTGTCAGCCAAGATGGCGGCCGGCTTTAGGCTTGGGCCGGGGAGGAGCCAGCCAGCGATCAGCTGCGGCGGGAGCTGGGGGTGCCCTGGCCCAGGCCTAAAGCCTTGAGCAGAGGCTTTAGGCTTGGGCCGGGGAGGAGCCAGCCAGCGATCTTCCGGGGCGGCGGCGGCGGCGGCGGTGGCGGCGGCGGCGGCGGCGAGCTGGGGGTGCCCTTGCCCAGGCCTAAAACCTCGGCCTGAGGCTTTAGGCCTGTGTCAGGGAGGAGCCAGCCAGGGATCGTTGATGGCTGCGGTGGCGGGGACCTGGGGGTGCCCCGGCCCAGGCCTAATGCCTGGGCCAGAGGCTTTAGGCCTGGGCCGGGGAGGAGCCAGCCAGTGATCCTTGATGTTGGTGGCGGCCCGAACCCGGGCGCAGCCAGCCAGCGATCCTTGATGGCCACGGTGGCTTGAGCTGAGGGTGCCCTGGCCCAGGGCTAATGACTCGCCAGAGGCGTTAGGCCTGGGCAGGGGCCAAACCAGCAATTGGTGTGAACTACAGAGGAAACACCTTTTCTGACCTCTGATTGGTTAAGCTCTCTGTATGCCACTGGTAATATTCTTAGTAACTTGGGTAATAAGAGTCCAAAAAGTGATCTAGGGTTTTTTTTACCACACTCCTGGAGAAAAAAATGAAGGTCTGCTGCTGGAGGGTTAAGAAATGTCATATCCTTATCCTATCCTAGCCAGTTTGGCTCAGTGGATAATGCCTCGGCCTGCCCAACGCAGATTCTGGGTTCAATTCTGACCAAGGGCATGTACCTAGGTTGCACGTTCCTCCCTGGCTCCGGCCCAGGTCAGGGCTCATGCAGGAGGCAACCAATCAAAGTGTTCCTCTCACTTTGATGTTTCTCTCTGTCTTTCCCTTTCTTTTCCACATTCTCTAAAAATCAATGGAAACATATCCCCAGGTGAGGATAAAGAAAGAAAGAAATGTCATATCCTATGAAAGACACTTCTTGAAAATGCCTAAAGAAAGTTGTCATTTTTTTCATGGTAAAGGGACTGGAGTCCGTGTTGATGAAAACACCTTGGTGGCTGCGGTGACTGGCAGTGGCTGCAGCAGCGGGGTGATGGGGCTGTTGCCTTCCCCTGATCAGCCCGGTCGCCTTCCACAAAGGGAGGCCAGACTGTGGCTTAGGCCCGCTCCCCAAGGGAAGCAGGGAGCAGGTAGTAGGACATCCCCTAGGGCTCCCAGTATGTGATAGGGGGCAAGCTGGGCTGAGGAAACCCCCTCCCCAGTGCACAAATTTTTGTGCACCGGGCCCCTAGTCAAGTATAAAAAATAAATATTAAAAGGATAAAAAGTGAAAAATAATTTAATTATTTTAAAATGGGATCACACTCCTTAAACATGGCATAAGCCCTAGCTGGTTTGGCTCAGTGGATAGAGTGTCAGCCTGCAGACTGAAGGGTCCCAGGTTGGATTTTGGTCAAGGGCACAAACCGGGGTTGTGGGCTCGATCTCCAGTAGGGGGCATGCAGGAGGCAGCCGGTCAATGATTCTCTCTTATCATTGATGTTTCTCTCTTTCCCTCTTCCTTTCTCTCTCTGAAATCAATAAAAATATATTTTAAAAAAACATGGCATAAAAGCAGCACATGCAGGAAGGTTTGCTAAATCTTGCTGTATTAAAAAATTTTTAGCCTGGCCCTGTGGCTCAGTGGTTGAGCATCAACCTATGAACCAGGAAGTCATAGTTAGATTCCCAGTCAGAGCAAATGTCTGGGTTGTGGGCTTGATCCCCAGTGTGGGGCAAGCAGAAAGCAATCAATCAATGATTCTTTCTCAGCATTGATGCTTCTATCTGATCAATGATTCTTTCTCATCATTGATGTTTCTATCTGATCAATGATTCTTTCTCATCATTGATGTTTCTCTCTCCCTCCCTCTCCTTCCCTGAAATCAATACAAATATATTTAAAAAATAAAAACAAACAATAAAAGAAATGGCAAATAATTCAAAGATACTAAATTTACTCATAAATCTGAATAGTAAAATAATGTTATATTTTACACATAAAGTGGTGAAAAATAAAAATAGGTCATATCCAGTGATTGTAAGAGTGATAATGAGAAGTTAATAGGCCCTCCAACACACTGTTTATAGGTGTGTAAAATGATAAAACAATTTTGGAAGCAAATTTGCCAATATCTTTTAATATTTAAAATTAATATATCTTTGGAACAATGATTTCACTGATAGAAATCTATCTTACAGGTATAGTCTTGGTTTGTATTGAGAATTACATGAAGTAATCCCTGAAAATACCTACCATTGTGCTTAATATATGTAAATTAGTCAATGTTATCAATATTTTTATTATATTAACTTGAATATGCATAAAATATTTTTAGATGCTATACCAGACAGTGTTAAGAGTAGGAACCCAGTTAGAGCAAACAGAAAGCTGAGAGGGATGAGGAAGGGCATAAGGGGATTTCCACACCATTATGTTTTGTAAGAATTTTTACCATAAACGTATATCACATTTATGGTTATAAAATGCTAATTATAGTCACTGAGAACAAACCAAACATTCATAAAAAAATTAGAAAAACACCCATTATTCTTCTTCCTGAACTTATTAGGGCTACAGTTTTCCTTCCTCCCTCTCTCAAGAGAGCTCTATATACACTGAGTGGCCAGATTATTATGACCACCTGACATTTGTAGGCAAATTAGCTATAATTTTGTGCTGAAGTTGCTAGAGGGCTAGACCATTATAAATAGGGAAGCAGGTTGTTTACCATGACAGTAGAAGAGATTTTTTTCTGAAGATATGGGTAAACAATGCGATTTAAGAGCCTTTGAACGTGGGATATACATATAGTATATCTCTTTTTCTCATCCCTTTTGCGAGCCTTTAGGAGGAAACACTGACATAGTATAACTGCACACCCAGTGACCATTGCAGTTGTCTACTTGAAGTTCTTGCATACTTTTCCCAAGAAGCCCTATTGCCTTAAGTATTTGAGCTGGAGTCCTCAAGAGCTGTTGGTGTAGTCAGAAAGTATTAGCCGCATGGGCATGGCCCAGACCGCATGCCATCTGGATGGCTTTCTCAGGGACTCTCCCAACAAGGCATATCTTTAGACATTGTGATGGGCTGAAAGGTGGTTCCAAAAAAGATATGTCCACATCCTAAACTCCAGAAACTGTGACTGCTGCCTTATTTGGGAAAATAATTAAGAAAATTGAAATGAGGACATTATCCTAGATCAGTGGTCGGCAAACTCATTAGTCAACAGAGCCAAATATCAACAGTACAATGATTGAAATTTCTTTTGAGAGCCAAATTTTTTAAACTTACACTATATAGGTAGGTACACTGTTATTAACTTAATTAGGGTACTCCTAAGGCATAGGAAGAGCCACATTCAAGGGGCCAAAGAGCCTCATGTGGCTCGAGAGTCGCAGTTTGCCAACCACGGTCCTAGATTATCCAGATGAGCCCTAAATCCAATCACCAGCATCCTCAAAAGAGACATACAGAAAGAGTGACACAGAGGAGAAGGCATGTGATGGAGACAAAGATTGGAGTGATGTGGCCACAAGCCAAGGAAGCCAGCAACCACTGGAAGCTAGATCAGGAATGGAACAGAGTCTCCCCTAACACCTCTGTAGAGAGGACAGCCAACACCTTGATTTGGGACTTACAGTCTTCAGAATTGTGAGCAGATAAATTTCCATTGTTTTAAGCCACCGACTTTATGATAATTTATGATGACAGCAGCACTAGGAAACTAATTCAGATGACTTTCTCTAGAAGACATTTGTCTGAAAACAAATGTTTCAACACTGACTCTCACTTTTACATCATTCCTCTCATACATTTCATTTATTTATTTATTTTTATTGAATTTATTGGGGTGACATTATTTAATAAAATTATATAGGTTTCAGGACTCGCTGATAATGCCAGTTGGTTGGGCATTGTCACATGCATTGAAAGATTGCCAGTTTAATTCCAGGTCAAGGCATATGCCCAGGTTGTGATCTCAATCCCTGGTAAGGGGCATGAAGGAAGCAGCTGATTGATCAATGTTTCACTCTCACATCAATGTCTCTCTCTCTCTCTCTCTCTCTCTCTCTCTCTCAAAATCAGTAAAAATATATATTTTTAATTATGTAGGTTTCAGATGTACAATGATAATGTATCATCTGTATATTGTATTGTATGTTCACCACTCCAAGTTAAGTCTCCTTCCATCACCATTTTTCTATACCACTATACCCTCCCACCTCCCTTCCGCTCTGGTCATATGTTTTTGTAATAGTCTTAACAGTCAACATGTCACCATGGCACTTAAATATTGAAAAGACATCTCTTTGGTAGAGAGTGATTACAGGAAATAATCCATTTTTTTAACATTGCCACAATTGTTAATGTGGTTGATCTGAACTCTGTCCTAGAAATCTGTAATTCTACAACTTGAGGTCCATGCACTTGAGTCACAAAGACTTTGCTGTCTTCAAAAACCCCTATTAAAATGTGAAACTCCCTAAAAGATATAAAAGATATAACTTTGGGGGGGGTGTGAAAGCTGATATATTTCAGGGTGTCCTCTCTGCTACTAGATCTGAGAAGGGGGAAGAAAAGAGTCCAGAAAAATTCCACTAAAGGTCCCTGAGTACTGAACATGTTTCCTAAAATGGTTGATCAAGTTCTTTAAGATATCAAACTACCAGAGAAAAAATTACCCACCATATCCTGCGCCTTATTTTATTACCAGAAATAAATTTCAAAGCCTAAGTCACAATTACTTACCAAACATTCATAAATGAGATTAAGGAAATGAAACAATGACCTTTTCATCATTCTTAATGTCATTACAGCTTTAAATTATATATTAGAGCCACCAGGGTTTCTAGTGAAAACATTCAGGGCATGACAGTGGAGAGGAGGTTTCACCAGGGGAGGTTAGCAGATCGTCTCCCAAAAGGCCTTGAAGGCTGGCAATACCTTGGAGAAATTAATAGGATTAGAATCTGGCACTTAGTTTTGTAGACTCAAAAACTGGAATCTCTCAGCACATGAGAGCATCTTCAACTCTCAGGAACAAACCCATATCAGACATGCTCAAGGAACTGCTAAATGGAATGCAAATGCCATTGCTTTCTTTTCACTGAGCACTACGATCATTGTACAGAGTATAATGCTTTGACCATCTAACCCAGCACTTTCCTTCACACTAGCCAGTCCTCTATAACAATGAAGACAATAATCATAAGACTGCTTGGTGAACATGAAACTAGAACAAAAGATATAGATAAATAGATGATAGATTAGATAGATAGACAGATACATAAAAGGCTATTAGTAAGATTATTAACATAATTTAAATGTTTAGTGTCCTGTTAACCAATAGTTCCTCTCTCCTGGACAAGGTTTGGAAAGCACTGCCAATTGTTTCTTTTGTGATTCTCCTTTATGCTTATTCAAATTCCAACCAACCAACCCTATCATCTGATCAGCCTGTAGACTCATCTCTTTAAAGTGTTGCATCTTGCCATAGTAATTATGAACAAGACACAGCAGAAGAAATAACATTGCAGAGCATTTTAAAATATTCCTATATTGTAGCCTAGAACTTCTGATCACTTTACAAGGTCAACCATCGTTATTACTAGGCATGACAGTCACCCAATGGCTACAACAAGAAGTTGATGACCTTAACTTTCCAAAGTGGCCCCTGGTATAAAGCTTGACTTTGATGTGTCTAAACAAGCATAAATATAGAACTCATGACGTGTTCTATTAGGATTATAAAATCATCTGAGACAAAGCTGTCTAGAGCTGCCCTGCTTAAGAGTTTTAAAAGCAGAGAGATCAAAGCATGTGTCACTGAAAATCCTGCTGGTTGTCATGAGACAAAGAGTAAAATTGCAACCCATTCAGTTGTATCCATTATTGTAATGACTTAGTATAGACAAAAATGAAGGGTGAGTAGTATGGAGCCACAATAAAAGTAATAATGTGCCACTGACATTGAGCTTTCTTTTGTACAGCAGAGAGAGTTTTGTATTTTTTTTTCTAAATAGCTATGGTAACAGGTTTTATTTTTGAGTGTCTGGCTTCCTGTCTACAAACCCACATGACTGAGTAATATGGCTATCCCAAACATTTATTAGGATAGTGAGGATGAGTCAAAAAACAAGATGGACATATGCCAAAAGGTTTCATGCTAAGAGTAAGATCTATTTACCTACTGAAATGCCAAAATGAATTTTGAGCAGATAAAAGCAATGCTGTCTCATTATACTGCATCTCCTCAGCTCTGACACCTTATACTTTCTTTAATGAATACAGAGTTAGGATTATGCAGATAGGGAAAGAAGAGGCAGCGAGATATGCCTGCTTTTCTAGCATGCTGAGAAGCAAAGTCTGCAATAGAGGAGTTCTCTTTCCAGCATAAGCCACTCTTTAGCAGTTAGAGTGACATACAATTTGGGGGAGGGGAGAGTTCATGAGTGACGCTGTTTATAACGTTATACTCTGTGAAGGATTCGGTTGACAGGGTATTTTTTTATACTGCTTCCCTTAAAATACAGTCCTCTGCAAATTGATGCTCTTCCTCTTTTAAATGGGCCACCCTGTCTATTCCGAATGAGCTTTTTCCACTGAAGAACTGTGTTGATGTAAATCTGCGTGGCAAGAGCGTCATCAGAGTCAGCTGGGAGTGACAGGCATGTCCCAGCCAATTCTGGACGGTGTGTTGAAATATGCTTCCCGGGCTACAAGAGCAATGCACAAAAGCATGCCCACGTCTTCACAGGAGGTGACGTGCTGATCAGCAAAGCCACAGCTCTGTCAGAACATAAAACACATACCAGGAGCATTTCTTGAAGAAAAGCCAACCACTCAATCACAGCAAGAGTTACATAATCCTGACAGGTTAAAGGGTGTCAGGGCTCGCCCTTTCCCTCAGGGCAAAAAAAAAAAAAAGTTTGCACATGTTGCTTTGCAGGTTTGCAGGGCACACTCCTAAGTAAAGATTCTATATCCTAATTACAGCCAGCCAGCTCACATCATAGAAATTCCAAGCCGGCAATATAAACCAACAAAGCAAAATCCCAAGAGAAAGCCATGTTCTACCAATTTCATATTTGTTTTGTTCACAATTATGATTAGGAAAACATGCCTGTGTGAATGTTAAAATGTTGCATAGTCTTGCTATTATTAAAGACATTTTATGTCTACATGTAAAGCCAATTTAATAAAAGCAGTATCATTGTAATAACTATATATATGAGCTATTTTAGCAAGTACAACATATATTTTTTCAAAAATATTTTTCAGTTCTTCAATATCTAGTTTTACATTGTGTGTTCACCACCAAAAACACACAATGCAATATAAAGGTGATATATTATAGAACGATACGTTTGAAACCTATCTCATTGAATTAACCAATGTCACCGCAATAAATTTAATAAAATTTAAAAAATAAATTTAAAAATTTTCTAGTTTTAACATCTTGCTAAAGAAAAGGATTTTTACCCAATGCAAGGAAAGTGGAGTAATTTAATGTTAGAAAAATCTGCCCCAGGGCCATACATCTGGATACTAGCAATTTCCCAATCACCTTTCTGCATCTTTCACCACATCTCTCATCCCTGGAACATGAACTTATGGTAAGAGGTGGGAAGAACATAGCTTTCAGACAGAAATGTTGGAGGGAAGACTACAGGACAGATCTGGCCAACCTAGTTCCCATTGCCTCTCCATGTCTATAAATGCACTGCAGGTAGAATTAGCATGACCGGAATGAATTAAAACAGACAGACCCGAGACAATGACCATCCAGTCAAAGAGTTGTGTTTCTCTAGCTGCAGAGCCTCAAATGAGATTCTTGTCTTTGACATATAATCATCACCACAAGAACCACAAAACACCCAGATTCTCAGCCCCAGATGGCTCTGTAAATCCCCTGGCTGACTTATGTCCCCAGCCTCCCCCCTACCCCAGCCTGCAATCTCTCCATTGTGATTTCTATCACTCATAGCTTATCATCAGTAAAATAACTTGTATTCTCAATCCCTGTCCTCTGCTCTGTTTACTGCACGTTCTAGCTCTAACACTACTGGCTGCCCATTGAGGATTCTGATTGACTTCAATTCTCTGAAGTGGTGGCTATTCTTCCTTCCACACCTTGGTACCACAGCCCCTAAAGGAGAAGTAAGTGTCTTTTTTGCTTTTCTCTGCTGTTTGCAGAGAGAATTGTGACCTTTTTTTTTAACCACCTCTCCTTTTACTACTCTACACTGCACCACCATTATATCTCACTGGATTATTAGAACAGCCTATTAACTGGCCTCCTTATTTTCATCTTTTCTCCACATCCGTATTTTCTACAAAAAAAAAGCTTAAATGATTCTTCTCAAAATTAATTCAGACCATGTGTATATCCCTGAAGCAGACACCCACGCTGTTACCCTTTTCCTTTCAATATGACAAAAAACACCCCAAATCCCTTACTATAGCCTCAAAAACACTGACCCCTTTTTATGTTTCTGACCTCCTTTTCTATAACATTCTCCTCCCTCAAACACACCAATCACATCCTCCCTCATGGCCTTTGAATTTGTTATCCCTGCCTGAAATGCTCTCCCCCTATTTAGTCATATAGTCATGCAGTGACCTCCTTCAGGTCTCTACTCAAATGTCACCTCCTGAGACACCTCCGCAAACAGCTTATATAAAATTCTCTATCCTCTGGCCCTGCTTTATTCTTCTTTACTGTACTTGTCATCCTCTGACCCACTGGAATATTTATTTTCACATGGTCTTCTCCCCTATTAGAATATACACTCCATGCTACGTCACCAGATAGAGATAGACACTCAAATTATTTTTTGAATGAATGAGAGGATAACAAGAGATTTAGCTCTTCACTCCTATCCTGGTCAACCAGTCATGAAATAGAGAAATTACCTTCAGTGCAAATTGGTAGATGTGTTCTAAGCATTACATTCCCATGCAATTTAGTAAAAAGGCAGGCACACACCTCACATAAATAATGTCTCTGTTCTATGCCTTGGCACACAAGTGGCACCAGAGAGGTTAACACTGATTCAAATAGAAATACAACTGTGTGTTCTGCTGTTTCAGAAGGATTCCTAGAAGGGCATTTCCTGGCTGAAAGATGTTATAGATTGGTCTAATTGGACTGAATCTCAGATCCCAACTATTGAGAGTGTTCTGTGTATATACCTGTGGTTTAGAGAGCTTAGCAGGGGATAACTCAAAATGTCACTTCCTTTTATTTGCAGTGAAGCTGTTAAGAAAAATAAAATTGATTGTTTCATGTAAGCATATAAACCCCTGGTGTGTGTGTGTGTGTGTGTGTGTGTATGAGAAAGAGAAAATGTGAATCTTAGTTTACCTTCAAAACCTGATTCTAGCCTACCTTTATGGGGTTACCTCCTTGGGGATATCCAGCTATACTGAAAACTCGTCTAAACCCCATGTAGTCCCCGTACTTGTTCATGCTGTTCCATTGGTGAAAAGGACTCACCTCCTGCCACTTCCTCTCTTTCCATTCTTCCTCCAGTCCTCTTCCTACTGAAATCATCTATGTGTTATGTTTATATCAAATCTCTTTCTAAGCCCCACTGTTAACTTTGTAAAATGTGATACCGAAGTCTACACCTAAGTTGCAGTCAATATTAAATAAGGTCATCTAAGGAAGTGCTCAGGCCCTTCTTTGTGACTAATCCATGTCATATTCCATCTCAATCTTGAGCAATTCCCACAACCAGAAATAATCTCTATTTCCTATAAACTCACATCATGTTTGTAATTATGGCAATTATTATTGTAGTAATCACATTCTATGCTCCATCAGGTCCTAATTCTTGAGAGCAAAGACAATAGCATCCCATATAATAATTTGCACAGAGTAATCACAGTATGTGAGGTGAATTAAATTCCTATATTTCAATAGATTCAGATCAATCTGTGTTCCACCAATTCAATTTTTACAGTATATCTTATTAGTACTTTATTCTTTTCAAAGTTTTTTATTACATATATCATTTGAACTTTTTAATAATTCTATGAAGCATGTATGAATGAGTAATAGTTACATTTTACAAATAAATTTAATTGTGGCCTGTGGAGTTTAAATAACACCCTACCCCTAAGATCTCTCACTCCCCTAAAAGTGAATAGCAAAGTTGGACCAGGCAGTATGTTTCTGGGCCTCTTTCTGCATCACTATATTGTAGTAGGTGCTAGAGATACAATAGTGAATGAGAAGGAACTGGTTCCTCCCTCTATAAAACTTACCCTCTAGACCAGTGGTTCTGAACAAGGGACAATTTGGGCCCCACAGGAAACATTTAACAATTTGGAAACATTTTGAATTTCACAACAGGGTGAATATTACTGATAACTAGTGGGCAGTAGCCAGGGATGCTCCTCATATCTATCCTATAATCCACACAACAGCCCAGGTAGTATTGAGCTTGAGAAGCCCTGCTGTGACGCAGCTCTAGAATGAATGATGGTGAAGCATTCATAGGAAAAACACCAGATAAGGTTGTGGAGATAGGTTTAGAACTGATGCGAGCGACTTAAGTGCCAGGACGAGGAGTATAAACTTTATCCTGTAAACTATCGATAGGCAAACTATGGCCAGTGGAACAAATCCAGCCTTCTATCCTTTTTTGTAAATAAGGTTTTATTGAACACATGTATGCCAATTTAAATATCTTGTGGCTACTTTTGCACTATACCTGCAGAACTGAGTAGTTGCCAAAGATACCATAGTGTTCACAAACCCTAAAATTTTTACTATCTGGCCCTATACAGAAAGAAATTTGCTCAACCCTGCCCTAGATAGTTGGCAGCCAAAGCAGAACTTCAGGATAATTAGTGAGATAGCCTACGTAGACATTCTCAAGGGGAAGGGACAGACTGTGGCACATGAACAAGTTAGTATGTTAATAAAACAGCCCAAACATAAGGCTAAGTGCTAAAATCGGTGACAGCATCAGGAAGGGACAGAAAAGCAAGATATATTAGATGAAATAATCTCTCCCTGTGCAGAGGAAGGGCAAAGCAGAAGTCAAAGATGATTCAGACTGGCTCACTGGGAAATCCTGTTTCATGGACAGACAGAAAAACCAGAAATGGGGAAACTGTGAGCTCATTTTTGCACGTTATATCTAAGGTTAGAGATTTCCCAAGAGGAAATGTCCAGGGAGGCAGATGGAAGTCAAGCCAGGTTGAAGAGTTGGATTTTGCTAAATGGAGCTAACAGTTGAAGCTGGGGCAGAAGTCAGGCTGATGGTACAGGGGGCATATTGCAGTATGGTTAAAGGACTGATTATAGAACTCGGGACGGGGTGCACTTTGGAAACAAAGTCAATGAAAGAGGAAAAGAGAGATCTCCAAAAATAGGAGTTAAGCTAGTGAATGAGATAGATTCACGAGGGAGGGGTGAGCACCAGTATCAAATGCTAATGCTGTATTGTCATTGCTGATACTGAATGCATCGGTAAGTGGCTTTAAATGCAAAGAGACTGCTGCTTTTAATTTATGTAAGCACTTGCTCATTTGCGAAGAAAACCCTCAAGATGAATGTAAGGAAACGTTTTCCCTTAATTTATAGCTGGTACGCTGCTGACTTTTATTGAAACTTTCATTTTTACACCAATGCATATTGCACTCTTCTGGAGTCTCTACTCACAGAATAGGAGGTGATGAATCAAGTAGTTCCTCTGAGACAGAGGACAGCTATAGCATCACTTATACTAGGTGTACTGGTTAATAATGCGGATTTTTGTAATCAAAGAAAACACGATAATTTCAACAGAAACATCAAAAGTGTTTTATTCAAAGTAATCTCCATCGCTAGCTACTCATTTCCCCCATCTTTCAGGTAATTTGTAAATACCGTCCCAATAGAACTTTTCATGTTTTGAGGCAAACGGTTAAATTTTCCACTTCTTCATACGTTTTGAAGTGCTGCTCAGAAAGCATGTGTGCCATCGATCCAAACAAGTGGTAATCTGAAGGAGCAAGGTCTGGTGAATACAGCGGGTGGGTTAATACTTTCCAGGCAAGATCTTTTAACGTGTCTTTAACTGGTTTTGAAGTGTGTGATGGTGCATTATCATGAAACAAAATTACTTTGCAGGGTCTTCTGGCATATTCTGGTCATTTCATGAACAAAGCATGGTTCAAATTGATTATTTGTTGTCGGTAGTGATCAGTATTAATGGTTTCACCTGGTTTTAGAAGCTCATAATACACCACACCTTCCTGATCCCACCAAACGCAGAGCATTGTCTTTTTTTCCAAAGTGATTTGGCCTTGCAGTCGATGTTGGTGGTTGACCTGGATCAACCCATGACTTTGTGCGTTTGGGATTCTCAAAATAAATCCACTTTTCATTGCCAGTCACAATTCGATGCAAAAAAAAAAAACTTTCTTTCATGCCTTTGAAGCAACATTTTACTGATGACTTTTTGGTTTTCCATTTGTCTTTTGTTCAGTTGATATGGCACCCATTGTCCTTCCTTTGAAATTTTTCCCATTGCTTGTAAATGATCAGAAATTGTTTGTTGAGCAACATTTAATCTTTCTGCAAGTTGTTTTTGAGATTGACACGCATCTTCATCCAATAATGCTTGTAATTGTTGGTCTTCAAACTTTTTCGGTTGACCTGGACATTCTTTGTCTTTCACATTGAAATAATTACTTTTAAAAGTGTTTAAACCAGTGTTCATAAGTATCTTGAAATGGAGCATATTCACAATAAGCTTCCCGAAGTAATAATAACTTTTTCTTCAAAATAAAGTAATGAATTAAAACTTCCCTCAAATGCCCTTTTTTTTGGCACAAAATTCAACATTTTTAAGCGTAAAAATATCTATGGTGTTAACACCTTCACAAAATTTGACATATGAAGTTTTGAAGCTTGTTGTCTATACAACAAAATAGCATACATATCAAATCGCATATATCTCAACATATGTGTAACTCCATCTATTGAAAAAAATCTGCATTATTACCTGGTACACCTCGTAGAGCTGCATACAAATGTGGCTTTTACTGTAGGGGGCGGGGCTGGCTTCCTGGGAGTGAGCTGAGCAATTGTCTGGGACCTCCCTCCCTCTCCCTTGCAGAAGGGCTCAGTGATGGGTTAGATGCTCTGCTGTTGTTAGGAAATTCTCAATATTCTTTTTAAGGAATAATCCTGCATCTTCATCTGATGCCAGGCTATGCAAATGATGTAGCCTGTCCTGTGTGGGTGTTCTAGTCTAGAATTAAATAAATTCATAAGATTACAGAGTTTTAGAAAAATTGGATTTCTCGCATACCTCAGCTTTCACTCACTTACACAGAGATCCTACACTTTTGAAAAACGTCCCATGTTTGTGCTGTTCGGAAGTAGAGCTTGGAAGCTACCATTAGCATGTACAGTATTTTCCATGAACAGTTCTATGCTTCTCGACATCTGTGTAGCTACCAGGTAGGAAATTAATAAGTATAGGGTGGTGCTAAAACAGGGTGCCTCTACCTCACTTTCTGCTTAGAAATAGAATCATGCAACCCAAGTTCAGTGGGCTTACCTTCAACTGAGCAATTACAATCCCAAGAACCATTACAAGAACCAATATTCTTCCAACATTGAAAACATCAGGCTTCTCTGGGTTGGTATATTTAATGGTCTGACACTACAACAAGATAGCATTAAACATGTGATGTGGGTCACTGAATTTTTAAATATTAAATTAAATAATGAGAAGGTTATTTTCTATCCAAATCCCTCTCAGTCACTCTTATTCCCTTAAGAAAAAAGACTTAATTGGTCTTTCACATCTCTGTAGTACTTGCCAACTACCATTTTAAACAGAGAGAGAGCACAAAGACCTCAGGCTCAGAGTCCTTAGGAGATCACAGTATCTAGCTTGCCTCTATTTAGCCTTTTTAAATTGTATTTTAAAATTATCTTCTATGTATTATAAATAACACTAGACCCGGTACACAAAATTCATGCATGAGGGGGGGTCCCCTCAGCCCAGCCTGCACCCTCTCCAATCTGGGACCTCTCGGGGAATGTCTGACTGCCAGTTTAGGGGATTGGGCCTAAACCGGCAGTCGGACATCCCTCTCACAATCCTAGACCGCTGGCTCCTAATTGCTCACCTGCCTGCCTGCCTGGTCACCCCCAACTGCCCCCCTCTGCTGGCCTGGTTGCCCCTAACTGCTCCCCCTGCCGACCTGGTCGCCCTCAACTGCCCTCCCTGCTGGCCTGGTCGCCCCCAACTGCCCCCCCTGCTGGCCTGGTTGCCCCTCATGGCCCCCCACTGGCCTGGTCACCCCACGCAGCCTGCTGTTCAGTCGTTTGGTCATCCCTCACTAACCCATCTGCCGGCCTGGTCGCCCCATGCAGCCTGCTTGTTCAGTTGTTTGGTCCTCACTAACCCCCCTGCCAGCCTGATCATAGGCAGCCATCTTGTGAGGGCGTGAGGGTTAATTTGCATATTGCCTCTTTATTATATAAGATGGGTTTTCCATTTAAAGTAGGATATAAAGCCATATTTTTAAACATATGGGCCTTAAAATAAAAATGTAAATCCACCAAAAAGTATTAAATATAAAACAGTTCAAGTGATCCACATATGTACCTTAAACTGGGAAGATGGCACAGGAATGATCACACTGTTAATGACACAGCTATTGTTATTCATATGAGGGCTTTACCAACAGAAGCCAGGCTCTATTCAGAGGAGAGCCACAGCATTCTGCCTTGTGCGTCATCAGCCTCCCATTCATATATGTTTTAGTTATTACCATCATAAATCATACACTGTTCTGTTTGGCAGTCTCTCAATAGAAAGCCATTAAAATATCACACTGCACAGAATAAAGCGAAGTAAAATAAATACTATAAACCTAAAGAAAGTAAACAAGCAGAAATGATAATCCAGGTAACCTTATTAGTCAGAAAATTGCTTAATTCAAAAGGTCAACAATACACACTCACCATTTATACATATAAATGTGAAGTCAGCTGCATAAAAATTTAAAAAGAAAAACATGTACCCTACTAATAACAATTTTCAGAGGAAGTCCCTTTATTTTAATAATAGCTAATTTGATCAGAGGGCTATCTCAAAAGGGTAATGGAAAGGAAATTGGTTGATTTGAAATCACCACAAAGTAAAAATGGATATAGATTGAACTTTGGACAAAATATTTCTGTTAAAATAACATAAATATGTAAAATCTCTTCAAAAAGGTTTTCTATTATTTAATTTTAGTTATTCTGAAGATCTGTTTTAGAGACGTGGTGCTTACTTTCTGCCAGTTCAAATTTCTTCAAATTGTCATTCTAAAAAAGAAACTATGGAGTGTGTTTTTTCTTTTTTTCCCCCAAAAATCTTGGCATTCCTTGTAAAAGCTTAGTTCTTGGTGTATAATTAAACCACTATGAATTCTAAGAGATAAGAATTAGCCATCAGAGTTTAACAAGATATTCAGTAATTTCCTAAGAATCATAAATATACTTAAATATGTTTTCCAGATATGAATTATTTGCAAGTAAAAACTAAATATTATTAAAATACATATATTTAATAAATTAGTGACACTATTACATAGTGGTTCACTGAGATATGCTAACGTATAATAGAGTCAAATTATACTAGTCTAGGTGTCTGCAAACCCAGCACACACACACACGGAGTCATGGTGACAAAGTCCAGATAAATGATTAATCATTAAGTTTAAAATTTCTTTCTATTATGGCGATCAAATACCACATCACCTGGACTTCTAAGCTGAAAGAGTATGAGTCTCCCCAGGTGTTCAGCATAAGAAACACAGCAATGGAAGTTATGCTTCTCAATCAAACAACACCTTTTTATTAAGTGTATATTATATAGGCGGGGCTTGTGAATACAAAGATGGATCCATATGGAGTTTCCCACTTTTTAGGAAGTTACAGTCCATCTAAACCAGGGGTCCTCAAACTACGGCCCGCGGGCCACATGCAGCCCGCCGAAAACATTTATCCGGCCCGCCGGGTGTTTTTGCCGCCGCTGCCTGTCCTGCTGAGCAGCCGACTCGTCCCGGGCCCGCAGTGCGCATGTGTGGAATGTCTGAGGGACAGTGAACTGGCCCCCTGTTTAAAAAGTTTGAGGACCTCTGCTCTAAACAGTCAATACATAAGCATGAAATTGAAAAGATCCTAAGATAAAAAGTGTCAAATAAAAGGCAAATCTCACCATGTGAAAGCAGACAATTTGGCATTGTATGAAAACCAAAATTCAAGCCACTAATCCAGCCGTGGGCAAACTACGGCCCGCGGGCCGGATCCGGCCTGTTTGAAATGAATAAAACTAAAAAAAAAAAAAAAGACCGTACCCTTTTATGTAATGATGTTTACTTTGAATTTATATTAGTTCACACAAACACTCCATCCATGCTTTTGTTCCGGCCCTCCGGTCCAGTTTAAGAACCCATTGTGGCCCTCGAGTCAAAAAGTTTGCCCACCCCTGCACTAATCGCAATGTTTTCATTTTCTTTCCTCTCGTAAACCTTACATTTTATTTATGGTGTTTTGAACCCCCCCCCCCCCCCCCCCCGAAAAAAAAATCTCAGAAATGGCATTTTATAGAAGAAAGATAGCATTTACTCCTGGTCCCAGAGATATTTCTCTCCTAAAAGCAGGTATCTTGCTAAGTCAAAGAAGCTATTCCATAATGAAGGGATTGGCAAAAGGCTGGCAGATGAATAGATTGTTTTGAGGTAAGATGGGCTTTGGTCCTCCTCTCTAGCCACCCGGTCATTAGCAGCCAGCCTGTGAGTCAGGCCAGCTCTGGTTACCAAGCAGTTTGCTGCTCTGTTGCTTAGTGACTTGAGGCTGCAGACCATCATTTCCAGCTGGCTCTTCTGGAACTAAACCTTAATAGATTTCTGACTTGCTCTTTCTCTTTAGATCTCAAGCCTTTCATGCCCTTTTCTTTGAATTGTTGAAAATAAAATTATCTGGATTGGTTTTGCTTTTATGTCAGTCTTACTTAAAAAGTACTCTGCATCAGACATATGTTTCTCCTATCCATACACATATTTTTATCAGAAAAAAAGATGTCTACATTCATATAAGCCACATATGTAAACAAATAAACTGAGATTTCAGGCCCAGAAAGGGATCTGTTCCTACCCTTTTGATAACTAAACACTATTTCAGCGGTTCTCAACTTGTGGGTCACAACCCCTTTGGGGGTCGAATGACCCTTTCACAGGGGTCGCCTAAGACCATCGGAAAACACATATAATTATATATTGTTTTTGTGATTAATCACTATGCTTTAATTATGTTCAATTTGTAACAATGAAAATACATCCTGCATATCAGATATTTACATTACGATTCATAACAGTAGCAAAATTACAGCTATGAAGTAGCAACGAAAATAATTTTATGGTTGGGGGTCACCACAACATGAGGAACTGTATTAAAGGGTCGCAGCATTAGGAAGGTTGAGAACCACTGCACTATTTTGTAAAATCATTGAGCATTCATTGTTGTAGCTTTGATATACATTCAGAGTAAAGTAATAAATGTGAATGTGACTTTTAGCCCAAAGGGAGATGATGCTGAAAGAACACAGGATGGAGAGTTAGTCACTCCTAGGTTCAAGTTTTAACTCAACTAATTTCATCTCTGCAGAACTGAGCAATCTTGGGTAAATAATGATTTTTCTGGGCCTCAGCATCAGTATATGTAAAATACAGATAATACTCAAACTCAACCTTGCTTTGAAGAGTTGATATACATAGAATACCTGACACATAGCAGGAGCTAAATTGTTAATAGCTATATTATAATAAAACATTATAATAAAGTTTTGATTCCAAAATGAAATCATCTAATTTCTTCTCATATTAACTCAAGATCTCATTTTGAGAAATACTTCATCTACAGTAGCCAGAAATCACTTATGTCCTTAAAATTGAGCACAGAATGATATTTTAAAATTGAGGGGTGGGGGAGGTGGAGGTGGGAAAAGGGGGGCGGTAAATGGAGGCAGAAAGAGACTTTGCTTAGGCCGATGGGTGCATGATGCACTGTGCAGATGATGTTTTGGTGACTTGTACCCTTAAAATCTGTGTAGTTTTGTGGATTAATGTCACTCTAGTAAGTTCAATTAAAATTTGTGTATACAGTAGAAGAGACTGATATAGTAAAATAATATACAATTGAAAATATAAGAATTTTAAATTGAAATTTTAAATTTCATTATGGATAGATTTTCACATTTTCTACCTAAAATCTTAGCTTGCAAATTGTGTCCTAGAATGAACCAGCAATACTTTCATTCTGAATGCCCTGCAGACTATTTATGAGTCACAGAATTATGAAAGAAGTCTGTCCCCTATGCGGCATCACTCACAACAGCAAGTTGGAACTTGTTTTTAATTACTTATCTTAAATGTACTGTAGTTTGTTATCACTTTGTAAATTTAAGTAGTCATTTCTTCACTTGTAAATATCAAATGCCTTTATAACCATATGACTTATGAATAGAGTTTACAATTCAAAAAGGTTGAGTAACTAAGGTCAAATACTAAGTGGCCAGCAGAGCTGGAAATATGTGACTTCAAACTAAATTAAATCCATCACAATTCTAAAGCATGATTTTTTTCAAAGGCAAAAACATTAAAAACAATGAAATAATTTTGTTGCACTGATAATAATAAAGCTTCTTCCTGAAACCATTACTTGAAGAACAATTTTGGTAGCTTCCTGTAAAAAATAAATAAATAAATAACAAAAACAGTGCTTTGGCTCATTTAGTTCTCTTCCCTCACAGGGTTTGCTATTTATAAAGAAGTGTATACAAAGAATAACTTTTAAAATTAAAGCCGTGATTTAAAAATTATTTTAATGAACTTTGAGATTCAACGTTTTAATTTCTCCTCATTCAACATTTCTAGCATTTCCAAGAAAGACTTCTGCTTGGAGATATTTTCACCGCTAGTAGCAATGGCTTCAGCTGGTTATCTTTCCTTTTCTTTAATGTAAATGTCAAAGATGACGGGAAGTACACACACATCATAAACTGCCAGGTCATTTCGATGTTGCCTTCACTTTTCCTCTGTAACTATTTGTCACATTTTTACCTTTGCAATTTCTTTCTTTCTTTTTTTAATCCTCGCCCAAGATTTTAGCAAGAGAGGAAGAGAGAGAGAGAGAGAGAGAGAGAGAGAGAGAGAGAGAGAGAGAGAACATCAATCAGTTACTTCCACTATGCACCTGGACCAGGGATCAAACCACAACTAGGTATGGGCCCTGAGAAGAAATCGAACTCATGACCTTTCAGTGTATGGGGTGATATTCTAACCAACTGAGCCACACTGGCCAGGGCCCTCCAGTCAATTGACAAGTTCTATAAGAGGAATGTCTTTCTGAGGTCTTCTGATTTTAGTAAAGGCTAACGAAAATTTTCAAAACCTGAAAGCAGCCTTAACTTGCACTGCCCCCAAGATACCCCTGAAGACACACAGCCAGTTACACCAGGGACACAGTTAATGACTTGGCCAACTGGCCTTGCCCAACCTGTTGGCATAACTTCCTGTTGTTCCCACCAAAGGATTTCCCCTAGAATTACACTATGACCACAGCCTACCCCTGGATTCCCATCTCCAGAGAGAGTACCAGAAGGCCCTTCAATGGGTATCCTCACACAAGGGACAGTGATAATGATAACTTTAAAGTTAAGTAGGGCAAATATATGAACAACGGAGAAAGAGTTTTCAAATAGAATCACTAAATAATTTATTTAAAACCTACTCAGCTGTGTGTGTGTGTGTGTGTGTGTGTGTGTGTGTATGTGTAATGTACACATTCCTTTTTTAATCCTCTCTCAAGGATATGTTTATTACTTTTCTTTTACAGAGAGGAAGGAAGAGAGAGAGAAAAGGGGGGGAGAGAGAGAGAAGGAGAGAGAAACATTTATTGGTTGCCTCTCATATATGTCCTGATTGGGGATCAAACTGGCAGCCTTTTGGTGTAGGGGATGACCTGAGCCACCTGGCCAGGGCAACCTACAAATTCTTTAAATGGATGAATTTCTCCTTTACAGACACTAAAGGTTAACGTGAAAAAATGTTTAGTAAACTTCTTTCTTAAATAAGTATAAAAGCAACTATAGTAGCTGAAGAAATTTTGACTCAAGGAAGCAAATATTTACTTCTAAACACAAGCAATTTTATATCTAGTTCCAATGCCTGGTAAAGAGAAATTTGTAAGAAGCAAAAAATGCGTCCAAAAACTTTTTCTAGCTCCCTAAACTTTTTGAGATTTTCTAAAAGTCTTAAAAGAGGCATTTCAAAAATCCCCCTACAGAAACTATTTTGTTGTTTAAGTATGCCACAAAGAGCTTCTTCTACTTTGGGTATGTTAAAAACACACATGCACACACAGAAATTATAAAAATAAGACAAATGAGTATTATCTGAATACCCCCTTACCTAAAGAAACTCTATTGCCTAATTTCATCTAGGACACTTTCCTCCATTTAGTGCACAGAACACAGTGTGAATTGAGGAGAAAACTTGAAAAACATAAAGATTTTCCTGACTGATTTTCTTTACCAGAGATTCCACTGAGCTTGGAATTCCTGCTAACATCAGTGGGAATCCCCTACTCAAATGAAAGCAGAGTTTATTCTATAATCATTATATTACAAGGAACTGGAGATGAAGTAAAAATAGTAAAACAGAGTGGTGAAAATCATGGACAGGAGAGGGTTCTAATCTAACACACACCAGACGTATTCAGTAAACATCAGCTAGTGATATAGTTATTATTAATAAGCATTGAGGAAATAGCAGAAGGAAGATGTGCTAGAGATTTTGAAGAAGCAGTCAGTTATTTCCAGTTGAGGGAACAGGAGGAAGCTCTCAGGAAGAGAGGGATTTGAAAGACAAAAGGGATGGGAATAGTCAGAGAGGAGGCAACAAGTTCAAGGCCTGTGCCTCAGCAGTACCTATCCTTTCTTCCTCTCCTTTCCCATCAAACTGATACACCCATCGTTCCTTTGAACTCTTGGTCTCTTCACATATATTCTCTTTAGTCCATCCATCTACAAACAACTTGGCATCTAAAAATTTAAATAGGATCCTAAAAATGCAGGCAGACCAAACTAGAATAATGAATATATATATATATATATATATTGCATAATAAGGAATATATTAGTTTATAGTGACACTAAGTGCCTATCTTCGAGCAACACACTATAATTTACACAGGAATATACTTAATAAAACCATCACAACCAATAGATAGTATTACTATTCCCCCAAAAATTGGGTAACAAGGAAATTGAGACATATATTAAGTATCTTGTTCAAAATCGCACAACTAATAGATGGAAAGTCAGAATTTCAATATAAGTAAACTTGCTGCTGCTTAGATGCTTTCCATACAAGTCACCCAGCATTTGGAGTATTGTGTCAATTTAGTACCCTACTCTTTAAATGGGCCATGAAAATCCAAAAACAACCAGGATCAACCTGGTAAACACAACATGTAAAGGTGAAATAACATAGGGTGTTTGGTTAAGAAAAGTGAAGAATTTTCTAAAAAGCATGCTAACATTGGAAATATTCATTAATGGGTACACCACCAATAACAGAACAGGGCCCTGGCTCTCTGGTGAGTTACTCCAAGCCTCTTGCATTAACAGCTACATTACAGAAGAGAGGAGAGATCCAAGCTGGGATTTTCAAAGCAGATCCTAGGTCCCCGGTGACAGTTACAGAGAAGAAGACTTCTACCATATATTAGGAAGGACTTCAAAATCAATATGTCAAAAAATACAATTGCTAAGTGTGATCCTCATCCGGGAGGTGTGCAGAGAACGTCAAGAACTGGTCATCATAGATGTTATTCTATGAATTCAAGTATGGGATGGAGGGTGAATCTGGTAGCCTTTAATATACAGTGACTGAGATGGGCTACCTGTTCATCAGATCTGTTTTGCCTTATTCCTGGGAACAGACGAGATAGGTTTCCCAGCCTCCTTTGCAGTTAGATGTGGCCAAAGAACTAGTTCTAGCCAGGGAATACTGGTATGTGATGTGTATACTTCTGACCTGCCTCATCAATACACATGCCATCTTCCATGGTCTTTTCCTTGATTCAGCTGAGCCTAACCACCTTGAAAATCATGTGTTACAAATACTGGAACCACAAGATGGTGAAATCCCATGTCCCTGAAGCACCCCAAGACATGCTACCTCCCCTTGAGAAGCAGCAGCAATAAATAACCATTTACAGTGTCAATGCACTGAGATTTGGGGAGTATGTTGTAGAGCAACATGATTACCTTAACTAAAATAGATGCCTTTCAATATGATTTCTTTTTGTCAGCTAGAGTGTAAATTATTTGAAACAAAAAAAATAGCTCTTGTTCAATTTTGTGATCCGTAAGTACAAATGAAACATTTTAAACTTAGTAGGTATTGAATATATACATATCAAATAGTAGAGAAATCGGGTGTAAAAACCAACATTCTAAGGCAAAAAAACACCAGGGGAGTATTTAAATGGCTGGTCACCTAATTGAAAAGGAGCAGAAGATTTGAGTGTGGTGGTAGTAACAGCAGTAAAATATATATATATGTATATGTATATGTCATATATATATCTCATATATATATTCATATATATCATATATATTTATATATATCATATATATTCATATATATCATATATATCAGAACAATTTGGAGTAGTTTTTAAAATTATGTATAGTGCTTATGAAAGCACAGATGAGATATTTGTCAAAAGATAGTATAAAAATCTTGGAACTCATTGAATCAATGTGAAAAATATGAGGTACTGTTTTCAACTCCCTCGCTGAATATGTTTATTCCATGAGGACTGTTGTTTTCCTCTTGAGGTACCGAGAGTTAATATCATAATTTTTATTTTTTTATTTCCATTGCTCTTTTGATGCCTCCCTGATCTGGCTGAGACCTGACATACCAAAATGAAATATCGGCAGAAATTGTGCTCTTGGAGTCTCTCCAAACAGCACCAGAAAAGGAAGTGCCAGAAATTTCAGAAGAAAGCCTGTTTTCATGAGATTTCCTGCCTTCATTACATCTCAACATGTCCAAATAGTTCAGATAACCTCCAGTTGAACTCTAGGTTGCTTCACTCAGATAGAAATCAAGCAGTTGAGTTGTACCATTGTTGAATGGGTACAATTTAGGAACTCTAATTAAAAAAAAAATAAAATAAAAAACATCTCAACCAAAAGGGACACTGGATTCCAAAATTCTGGGCCTGACTGTATGAACTCTAGCCAGCTTCCCTGCTCTGGCACCTGATGCCTGGTTTCAAGCCATTCCTCTTCCTCAAAGCATTTCTCAGTGTTTATGCCTTTCATTCACTGCTTATTTCTGACAAATTTTCAACAATTTCTTCCTCTAAGAAAAGTCATCATTTTCACAATTTCTTTAAGCCTGAAAAATCCAATGTTTGTCTTACCCCCCTTATGAGCATTACATCTAACTTAGAAACGCCATTGAGTTAAAATCTTGGGAATAAGAATACTTCCCCAACCAGAGGTCTAGCTATTGAAAATTAAAATCCTGAGGTCAGACATTTCTTTGGCCAGGACATGCCTTTTATTTCCTTTGTCATCTATTTTCATCTATGACATTAATGGCCATGTTGTTAGTGTAGATTTTGAGTCTCCCTAATTACTACTTCTTTCCTAGAAATCTTATTTCTGTTTTGTTTAGCTTTCCACTCCTGGCATACCCTTTGATTTTCTATAGAAAAACTATAAAAATCATTCAATCAGTTTGTCAACAAACATGCTCATTATTTCTTTTTATCTTGCTTGCTTTTATCCTACTTAATATTCATGTTACCACTAGTGGAGGCAGCACACAGAACCTACTACCTACAATTAACTGTGTTCAGCACAAAGCTCCCCCCACCCCCTCATTATAGCCTGGAATTGCTTATTCTGGGACAGAAACACCATTATAAGTTCACAAAATGGTTTATCTTAATATTTGTTTAGACAAGAGCATGAAAATCCCAAGAGTCATCTAGAATAATTTATGGAAGCACACGCCTAAAACAAATGCACCCATTATAAAAAAAGATAGAAATATTCAGAAAGAAAATTAAAATATTGACACAATATTCAAAGAATCCAAATTCAAAGAATACCAAGTGCCAGGCTGCAACTTTCTGCACAGAATCCCTAAATCCTTTCTTCTCTCCTTTTGAAAGGCAGAGTTGAGACTACAGACATGTTAAAGCCAGTAGTAAGGAGGGGTTGTACAGGAACACACCATACACACACACACACACACACACACATCTCTGTTCAACTGGGGATCATGTAGAAAAGAGAGCAAATTACAATTTTCCTCCTGTCCTTTCTGGTCCTTTCTTTCCTAGGCTGTGGTAGAACCTGGCAGACACAGTGGCTTAAGAAATCAAAGAAACGCCAGCACATCAGCATGGGAGTAAAACTGCATTCTTATTGACATCTGGAATCCAATGTTCTTGTAGGAACTTGCAATAGGAATTGAACTTTGAGAACCACCCACCTCAACCTCTCCTATGACCCATCTCCAGGCTTCCCGCCCTGAATGGACATCGTGGGACTGATTGTTAAGGTGCATTACTTATGATAAATCGCAGGTGAGGGAAGATAATGGTGCTCCCTCCCCACCCCTCAAGTGGACGGCGGGAGGAGCACGAGTCATGGGGGGAACAGCCACCATTTCCAACAATCTGTGCAAACCTTACCATGTATGTGCCACCGTGAAACGCCGCTGTTTGGGGATGTTGCTATTGAGAAGCATCCTGCGCAGGAGCCTGGGGGAATTCCTGGGAGAAATCACCGGAGAGAGCTTGGGAGAAACCGATTTCCTCGCTGTCTTAGACTTCTCGTTCTGCAACAGGTTTTCGCGCAAGGATTTCACCAGATCCTCATTCAGCCAGGGGTTTGCACAATGCGGATTATCCACTTCGGGCACGGCTAAGGTGTCCGGGCTTGCCGCCTGCTGAGCCATTTTTCCCGGGCAACTTTGTACAGTTGGCAACAATCCAGGGCAACGTGGTTCCCTGGCCTCTTTCCAGTGATCGCTTCGCTCAGAGTCAGGGGAAATGTCCAGGGAAGCAGGTCGGATCCAGCTGCTGTTGGTGCATTCGGTGGCCTGCCTCAGTGTCTCGGTGGCGATGGGGCTGGGTGCAGAGGGGGAGTGCACTCCTCCGCAGGAGCCTAGTGAACGTCACCCCTCCCCCGCGATCCCTGCTGAGACCGTGCGCAGCTCCCGCAGCAAAGGAACATGGAGGGAGCCGCGCGCTGGCTGGGCTTTGTCCGCGCCACGCAGCAGCCTGCTAAACTATTGGAACTAATGCGCCGCAGCTGCTCCAGCGACTTCTGCTTATGTACATAAAAAGTCCTGGGGGAGGGCTTAACCATCAGATGCCTGCTGCTCAGTTGTTTGGCTGGTCTTTCCATTTGCTGATTCCTGAATCCAAAGGAAAGAAAAACTTTGAACTTGACCTTCCTCTCCAGCAGGGGTATTTATCTCCCTTCAGTCCACGTTCCTAAAAGAAAATTGCCAGCCCTTTGGTTTTTCTAAGGGGAGAATGAGCAAGCACTGGCTAGACGAGGAGAAATGTTTTCCCTGATGCTAAACTCAGTCTGATAGGCCTTTAAGACATCTCAAGAGAATAAAATGGACTCGTGTTATCCCCCTCTTTCTACCTTGTTAGAAATCAAACAAAAAGTTTTTAAAAAATACTACACATGAAAAACATTACAGGTCGCTGTGGTGGTGTACAAACTTGCTAATCGTGGCCCTTGCATAGCATGAGAGGACACTATTGACACCCGCAAATGGTATTTGTTATCTCTTTTCATTTAAACTAATGGCCCCCCAGGGGGACAGACTGTTTTCATAAGAGGAGTTAAAAATGATTTTAAAGTTTCAATTATTTCTCATCGTATGTACAATTTTATGTATTCAACTATAAAAGAATAAAATTAATCTAGCTTTTCATTGTTATTTTCTCAGCTGTCATTTAACCTAACATTTTCATTTGCGATCAACATAGCTCAAAGAAACTGATTCGGAGGTGGTTTAAAATAAAAGAGAATAAATTATTATTTTTTGTCTATTTAGTTTGCTACTGGAAAAAAAATGTTAATGCCACAACAATTGAAGTAATTAAGTGATACAGCCTGTTGAATCTTATATTGTCAATTATATTAAACACTAGAAGTGCAAACATTACTACTGGATTGGAAGGCAACCCAAACCTTTGAACAGAGAACCTAGTGATGTACAGACAGTTCAGGATTAAATAAAATAATATTTCTCAGAACCTATGAATAATTTCATTTAAAAAAACACAAATTAAGAAGGAGTTTAAAAATGTATCCAGATAAAATGAAGACTGGAGTAGTCGGATTCAATTATTTTGGAGGGTTCTATGATTACTATTAGGTCAGTCCTAAAAAACTCTCCTATCTCCCTCCCTAGTTGCTCTACCTTAAGTTTTAATTACTTGCCTTTAAAATGTTACAGAAAAGGACACTCTGAGGCTCTGAAGCACAGTTACCGCTTGATGTACCTGCAATGATTTAATGAGACATATGTGCCACGACTTACTAGTAATCAGAAAATCTGCTATGTAAATACTCAGATTTTAAAAAACCACGATGTGTTATTCTTTTTTTTCATCTTTATTCTTGAAAGTATTACAGATGTCCCCTATTTTATTTTTCCCATTGACCCCCTCCATCTCCCACCCTACCCCCTTCTAGGCCTTCACCACACTATTGTCTGTGAAGAATTTTCACCAGTACAAAAGGTTTCATCACTGTGCAACACTAAGTGGCAAGGCCCCTTAAATTTAAAGAACATATATATTCCTTTAAACAGTAGCCAACTTATTTAGAGTAGGTGGAGGGACTGTCAACTGCATCAGGAGATGTGCAAACCAGGTCTGTAATGCTTTCCCCCAAGGAGCTCGTAATGTAATGACTTAATGGAAAGGGCTGGGCAATGCTCAGGAAAAGACACCAGAACAACTAAGAAAGTGACATTACCAGGTGCAGAAAAATGCAATGAACATGCTGTGCATAATGGATGAAGGAATGGTGACGTGGAGAACAGTCTGAAGGGGGAAATGCACACCAGAATGAGAAACTAGAACGTGCAAATGAAGAAGGAAGCAAATTCTGTTTCAAAACAAAAAACTCAGGAATCAGTATGTATACAACTTGTTTAGGGTTGTGAAATAAAAATTCAAATAACGGGATAAAGTGAGGAAAACAAACAGTAGGCAGTACACTGACGTGGCATTTAAAAATTAGAAAATTTTCACATTTTCTGAGGACTTAGTTCCATTCAACAAACATTTATGGGCATTTATTTTGTGTGAGGCACTATATTGAGCACTCTAGGATATTTAACATGTTTTTAATATGTTTTTATTTATTTTTCAGAGAGAAAGAGAGAGGAATAGAGAGATAGAAACATCGATAGAGAGAACATCCATAACATCGATCAATCGGCTGCCACCCACATGCTCCCCACTGAGGATCAAGCCTGAAAACCGGGCATGTGCCCTGACCTGGAATGGAACCCGGAGACCTCTTGGTTTATGGGTTAATGCTCAACCACTGAGCCACACAGGCCAGGCTGCTGTGGGCTATTTAAAGAATAGCTTGATGCTGTCCCTGTCCTCTCTGAGCTTATAATCTAGCAAGGCAGATAAAGCACAGAACAATTAACATGATAAAGTATAGCCCAAGTAGCCAGATGAGAGCCTGGAAGCCGGAGATGTTTAAATGTCTGGCTTGAAGGAGAGAAAAGTGATTCTCAGTGACAAAATAAAAGACTTTATATAACTAAGAATGATATGGGCCTAGTACTGGGAAAGTCATTGTGTTCAGGGGACTCCAGGTTCCTGTTCTTGCTCTCAGTGACCTTCTTTGAGGGGGAGTAAACTATTTCCAAGCTTGTGCTCTCATAAATAGCATGTCATGTGGATGCTCAGAGACGGGACACTTGTTGGCAGTCACAACTAAGCTAAAGCAGAAGATATAACAATATTCCATTAAAAACTCATTGAGGGTTGTGGTTAAACACAGACCCAAACTGAACAAAGGCTCTGTGCAAATCTCCCATTGCTTTGGAAATGTTAAGGATTCCATTATAGAGCAGAACTGGCTGCCTCTTTACAGGGTCTGGTAACCTATCATTATTTGTTTAATTTCCTTATCTCTGCAATTCTCCGCCTGAATCTCACAAGTGATATATGGCATGCATGCTGCTTTTTGAAAATAAAATTACTTTTGATTTGAGAATTCTTTGCCACCTCCTTGAAATAATTGAAACACCCCCCAGTGTTTCTGGCTTTGAAATCACTGCTTTAGGAGGCATGCATTGTAACGTTCTGAACATAACCAAAGGTGGGTGAGGTTTGAATAAATTGACAATTTTCTTTATAATAATGCAGAGGGTCAGAGGAACTCTTCCAACAAAAGCACTATGTACACATCTTGCCTTTTATTAAAACAAAATCTCTTTAAAATTAGCTGCCAGAAACTTTTCTGAAAAACACAGCGCTGTAAGTGACAGCCAAATAAGACCTTAGGTTTAAACAAGTGGAAATGTAAAAGTGGGTGAAATGTTTTGATAACGTCACCCACATCTAGAACAGCAGATAACATTTTATAACTTCATAAATGTTTTCCTACATAGCTTTTTATGGATTTTCACAATTTGCATTTTTAGATGACTCAGAATCTTTGAAAACATATATTTAATTATTCATATGCAGCAAAACAAATAAGAAATAAGATTTGCATAGGTTCTGGTACAAGGATTGAAAAGTATGCCCTTGTCTAGGTGGGAATAAGCAAGACTGGATTCCCCACAATTGAAAGGGAGCAATGGTGCAGCTAATTCAAAAAAAACTGATCAATTAAAATGATTTATATTTGACCATGGAATGTATTTGCTGCTTCTTCCAACTCTGTTTTAAACAGTGTGGTAAATAGTGTGTTAAAATAAGGCTGCTTTTTAAATTGCCCATCGGACATGGCCCATAGAAATGATGTAATAGTGGTACAAGTTATGTTGTCTGATAGGTAAGAATGGTGTGTTTGGAACCCAAAAGCTTGTTTTGAACTACAGCTATGATACATACTAGCTGCATTACTTTATTTGTCTGTGGCTCAGTTCTTAATCTCTTAAATAGAATGATAAGCATAAAATAAAATAAAATAAAATAAAAATAAAATAAAATAAAATAAAATAATAATATCTCTTGTATAAGGATACTGCAAAGCTTATATGTGTTAACATTCATTCTGTAAAATGTTTAGAAGAGTGCCTGGTACAGAGTAAACACTCAATTAAGTGCAACCTGCTACTAGTTGATACAAGGAACCTACAAAATTTACCCTTAGTGCCAGGCATTTCTCCATTTTATTTCATTTAATTATTGCAATAACTCTTAAAGTGTTATTTCATACCACTATTTTGCTGATGGGGGCTTTAGAAAGTTAAATAGCTTTCCCAAAGACATGTAGTTCAACATTGCAAACTGAGATTAGATTGTTTATGAAGTGCCAAAGCCTTTTACTTCAACTCTCTACCAAACCATCCCCAAAAGATAGCCTATCCACTATTGAAAATTGATGATAGATATTTATATGGAAAATGATAGAAATCTGACTACCCTGAGCTCATGGCCTAGTTAACATTAAAATCTGTCCTTGGCTCCACCTGCCATACACTGTGACAACCTGTGAAGCCTGCCAAGTCATGAAATTCTTACAAAGGCATGGTATTCAAATAAGGGCAGCTTGGGGCGGAATTCCTGAGTTCTTTTTCATCTATATGCCTGTACTCCTTTAATCTGAAGGAGTTTTAATGAAACTTCGTGGTAGTTTTCACTTTGCAAAATAACATTATTTTATTTAAACTTTTGTTGTAAATATTTTTATTTAAAATTTATATCACAATAAATTCGGATGATAAATTATATCATCATTATATCTAAAAGCACACTTGAACATTGTAGAACAAGGCTTTTCAAATCATAATCATTATTGAACATTTATTAGGTAACTAGAGGCCCGATGCATGAAATTCATGCAAGAGTAGGCCTTCCTTCTCCCAGCTGCTGACACCAGCTTCCCTCTGGCACCCAGGACCCAGGCTTCCCTCCAGGCACCGGCAGGCACCAGGACCTGGGCTTCCCTTGCAGCCCTGGCTTCATCTGGAAGGTCGTCCAGAAGGATGTCCGGAAGGACATCTGGTCTAATTAGCATATTAAGCTTTTATTATTATAGATGGGCTGGTTGGCAGAGATAAAAAAATAAGTATGTTTATTTGAAAAGATGTATTTAACCTTCCAACAAAGAAAATAAATGATAAATATATAAGTAACAACAGAAACAATAGATGCCTCAAGGGTTTAGAGGAATATATATATATATATATATATATATATTTCAATGTAAAATAATTCAAGAAGAAGTAGGACTTGAATTAGTCCTTGAAAGAAGGTACATGTGGAAAAAATAATCCATTTTGGAGAGGTAGGTTCTTGGGAAGGTAAGAGATATTGAAATCCCATGGAAAAAATCATTAAAATTTGCCTGTGATAAAGGTAAATAATAAATAATATATAGAGAGGTTTAAAGAAGATTAACTTAGTGGCAATATGTGCTAAAATTTTGAAGTGGAAGATTCTGAAGACTGTTTATTTCAACAATTTCATTTCAATATAATTTTATTAGAGGCCTGGTGCATGAATTTCGTGCACAGGGGTGGGGGAGGCATCCCTCAGCCTGGCCTGCACCCTCTTCAATCCAGGACCACTAGGAGGATGTCTGACTGCCGGTTCAGGCCCAATCCTGGGATTGGGCAGTCGGACATCCCTCTTGCAATCCAAGACTGCTGGCTCCTAACCGTTCACCTGCCTGCCTGCCTGATCGCCCCTAACCACTCTGCCTGCCTGTCTAATGCCCCAACTGCATCCCTGCCTGCCTGATCCCCCTAACTGCTCTCCCCTACCGGCCTGATCCCCCCCAACTGCTCTCCCCTGCAGGCCTGATCGCCCCTAACTGCCTCTGTGTTGGCCCTGCCACCATGGCTTTGTCTGGAAGGATGTCCGGAAGGTCATCTGGAAGATGTACAGTCTAATTAGCATATTACCTTTTTATTAGTATAGATGTAGAAATAGAAGGAGAGAGGCTTATCATACAAGAATTAGAAGGATTTGTTCATGGGCTATATTTGAGCATGCAAGTCAAAAATAGATTGGACATTTTTTTTAACATAATCAATTATCCATTTCACCTAATTAAGTATGATTCACCTAATTAATCATCAAAAGTCTGATAATATAATAAAAGTAGCTAGGATTTATTGAACAAAAAAATACATCTGTCTTGGTTTATATTAGAGCTACACTTTGAGCACACTCTGTTCTCCTAAATTCAATTTGTTTTAATACAAAAATTAATATTTTTTTCAAGATTAAATTTATTTAAATGGAGCTTTTTGTAGATTAAAACTAAATGTTAGGGATATCTCCATTGACATAGTCAACATCTCATTTAAAAGAAAGGTTAACATTTTATAGTGTACAACCTATAACAAATATTAAAACAGCTTATTTTATTTCTGAGAAAAAAATTCAATACAATTTACATCAGGATCTTTTCTTTCATTCTGATACATCCACTTAAAAATGCTCCAATACTAGAACAGAACTCCTCTTGATAACTTTGCTAAAATGAGACACTAGAATGCCTTCTCTAAATATTAGCCAAACTTCAATAAAGACAATGGGTTTTGATGGGCCATTAAAGTGTACTACTCAAAACTGAACACTAAGAAACTTATTTCTCATCTCTCTCTTTCAGCTTCTGTATTCATCCGCCACCAGCCCAAGAAAGGACTTTTAGAGTCTTTCTCAAAGTAGCACAACATAACGGGAAAGCCTCCCTCGGATGCTGACACACAACATCTGTTTCAGTCGTTCTGGGTTTTGGAATGGTTTTATGAGACAAATAGTACATTTCACTGAGACTGTCCATAATTCACAGGGTTATAATTGTAGCTGGCAATTTATTTTCTAAAGTTTAATATATTTAGACAATGACTCCTCAAAGGCATCATACTTTTAGGGATAACACTTTTCAGACCTAACTGTAAGGAACCTTCTGAGACCTAGTCGTTTTTGTGGAATGCTTTACAAAAGGCTTTACAGAAAGCGGAGTTTGACTGCCAATGCTGTAATTAACTAGCTAGGTCACCTTGGACAAGTTCATTCAACTTCTCTGGAACTCAGTTTTACAGTAGAGTGTCCTTCAATTTAATTAGAATTTTATAACTTGAAAAAGGAAAATATATGCTGTCTTTGCAAGTTTAAGTTGCTATTTGAGAAAAACAATTATCAAATGCATCCTGAGGCAACATGGTCTCTTCCAGTTACATGTAGTGATATGTTCCACAGATGATGCTTTAGAAAGAGAAATGGAAAATATATATTCAATGTTTAAGAAATTGAAAATGGAAAATCAGAGGATGCTGCACTAAGTAGGTGCCTTACTAATGTTTTTTACGGCCCTAAAAGTTATGAAAATCCTTTTCTAACTAGGTTAAAAAAATCATTCTGACATCTGAGTCATGGCTTGGAGACAGAGTGGGAGAGCAATGTCTAAGTTAATTTAATATTTGGAATCAAAGCACTGTTTTACTTCTAAAATAGTAAATCTACCAAGATAGGTATAAGCACTCTTAATCAGATTTTCTAAAACTTCAGAGCTTAACTTACCTTTTAGGCAATAACAGAAATCTCTGTACTCACATTTCACAATGAGTGCCCACCAAAGAGTACCCACTTTCAATGTGTTACAGGAAGAAAAAAATGCATTTTTTATTTGAAAACATACTTAGCTGGGTCAAATACAATTCAAAAGGTCTCCTTGCACCAGGGTCTCTTAGTCTTTTAATTTGCTAATGCAAATTTAAGATGAGGGGAAAAAGGATCTCATTTAAGTTGAAACACAAACTCTTTTTCAAGTGTCATGAAATTCTTTGCCTATTTTTATATCATTACTTAAAATTAAAAGGCAAACCTTATTTAAAACTGTTTCTGGGATATAATTTAATTAATCTAAAAGCATTTATTTTTTTAAAATATATTTTATTGATTTTTTACAGAGAGGAAGGGAGAGGGATAGAGAGTCAGAAACATTGATGAGAGAGAAACATCAATCAGCTGCCTCCTGCACACCCCCTACTGGGGATGTGCCCGCAACCAAGGTACATGCCCTTGACCAGAATCGAACCTGGGACCTTTCAGTCCGCAGGCAGATGCTCCATCCACTGAGCCAAACCGGCTAGGGCAATCTAAAAGCATTTAATTAGACAAACACTATGTGCTAGGTTCTTTAGATATAACGAGGATGCTGATATTTGTGTATTTGTAGACACAAGATTAATTCTGTGTTCATAGGTAGCTAGGACTTTCAGTCTAGTCTACTGTGTAGGAAGCATTATCAAAAACACTCACCATCAAGATTTACCACCATGCTATTGACCTATCTTTTATCTAAAATATTAATCAAGTAATTGTGCTTCCATCAACCTGATGCACCGGCTTATGAGAAATTAAATATATTAAACTTTAGAAAAAGAATTGTCAGCTATAATTATAAACCAATAGTTTATAGTCCCATAATAAGTCTATGCATAACTGTACAAGCAGGTATATGATTTTCTTTCTCATGTTTTCCATGAAGTGATGCTGACCTGGAAGTGCTCAAATGATTGCTGAACTGTATACACCAATCTGTGGTTTTCCTAAAATCATTAATTTTCAGCCCTAATAAAATAAATACAGATAACCATTACACTAATATAAAAATATACATTCCAGCTGGTCTAATAACCACCATTTATATTCTGTAATTACATAAGCATTGTATAAAGCCATCCAGTAATTATTGAATTGGTTACAAAGGTTAAATACATCTTTTCAAATAAACATACTTATTTTGTTTATCTCTGCCTACCAGCCCATCTATAATAATAAAAGCTTAATATGCTAATTAGATCAGACATCCTTCCGGATGTCCTTCTGGATGACCTTCCAGATGAAGCTGGAGCAAATGATTTGTACAGTTGGTTTAGCCTTTTCGTGTGCTTTTAGATTGTTAACAGCCTGAAAGAACAGTGTATCCAAATCAATTTGCTGTGATATACCCACTAAAAGTTTGAAATGTTTTAGAAATCCTATTTTTAGGTATGCTTTAATCTTATAAATATATTATTTTTTAAATTATCTGGATAATATTAAATCCATTCTCACTGTAAAATTTTTAAAAGTCATCCAGAAATCTAAAGTATCTATAGACCACCATCCCCAAACTTGACCCTCCTCACAGGGAACCCTGTTATCAGCTGTGTTTATCTTTGCTGACCTCTGCTATCCCTTACAGTAGCCACTAGCCAAACAAGGTTAATGTAACTGAGGAAAATTTTATTTTTATTAGTTTTACTAACTTAAATTTAAATAGCATTCCGTGGCTAGTGGCTACCATATGGGACAGGAAAATTCTAGACCTCCATGTGATTTCATGTGCTTGTAGAAACATGTATTAATGTTTCCTGAGTTTTTTTAATAAAACATAGTATCATACTTGATCATTTGACAACTTGCTGTTTTCATTCAACAAAGATTTCCCTTGTTATTCTTGGCCAATGCCTAGTATTCCACAGTATGGCTATTTCTCAGTTCAATTAGCCATTTTTCTATTATTGGGCATCAGGTATCCAGCAATTCACTGTTACATCCAAAGCATAGCCTTGCAAACTCTTCTTTGTGTACACATTTCAAGAATTGTTTTTATAATAGTATCTAGAAGTAGGATTGTTAAAAGATACAAGCATTTTCATTTTAATAAAAACTGCCATATTGTTCTTCAAAGCGACTGATTCAATTTACACTCCTACCAACAGTATTTGAATTTCCATATTTTTTTCCTCAAACAGTCCTATGTTGCCATCAATTTCCCTCTACTAGCTGTCAAAGACTTTTTTTGCCTTTCCAAAATATCTCCTATTTTTTAGTGTGGGAGAAATTAAGCACATCAATGTTCAATTTTTAGCTTTTTAACCATTTTAGTTGACCAAGCATTTCCCAGGAGTGTCTCTAATATGACAACATCTACACATTATAGAGGGCTTTTTCAAAGGAAAAAGCATTAACTTACTTTTTCAGTAATGTTCTGGCACTACTCAGTAAAATATGTTTTAAATTGCTTTTTCTATAATAGATAGATTGTGCTGAGAATTTTACCTTCTTGCCTAGTCCTTGGTGTACAGTTTTTCAATGACTGACCAGGACTCCTATTATTTTGTAGAATTCTTTCTTTCCTTGGACAAAATTAATGGTCTAGATAAGGACTAAAGTGTGTGTGTGTGTGTGTGTGTGTGTGTGTGTGTGTGTGTGTTGTGTTTTCAATTATCTTAATGCAGTTAAATAATTTTTGTTTATTGTTGAATTTATTGGGTGACATTGGTTAATAAAATTCTACAGGTTTCAGGTATACAATTCTACAATACATCACCTCATCATCTGGATTCTGGTCTGACAGTAATGTCAGTGCAGTATCCTTAAACACATAGTTTAGTGTGGCCGAGAGAGCCCTTGACCTAGTCCTGACTACCACTACATGTCCTAGGGCTTGAGGCAAGTCCTCTACTCTATAGGTCTCAGTTTTCTTATCCGAAAATGACGGTGATGGAATAGATGACTGCAGAGGTCCCCTTAATTAATAAAATTAACTATTCCTAAGATGGATCACCTAACACTTAAAGTATGAGTTAGATTGTGGTAGTATCTGAATGGAGAGAAAGAAGTCATTAGGAATGGTTTTATGTAAAATCAATACACACTCATTAATAAGTGAGGCCAAGTACATATGCTCTGCAAGAGCACATACACTTCATGCTTTTCTGCCTTTCTGGGTATTCAGCACAATGCCCTCCTACCCATTCTTCAAAGGTGAGGGTCACCTTCTTGGGAAAGATTTCGAAATCACAGAGAGGGGCAGAGGTACTGGAAATTTGCAGACGTGTTTTAGAGCCTTATATTCCAAAGACAGAACAGAAGAGAGTTTCCCCAAATTAGAGCCTGGTAACTTCCTTACTAATGTCTGGCAAAATCATGAAAAAAATATTTAAGCAATGAATCATGAACCTCCTATGATGCAGGTAGTAACTTGCAGAAGTCAAATAGATTATTTAAAATGTATATGATTTTCTTTCCAGAACAGGTGACTGTGTTAACAGGTCAGAGAAATAAATACTTGTGTCATATTGTATCTGATTTTCATGAAGAACTTTGAAAAGATCTTTTAGAGCATACTTGTAGGTACAATGGAGCAAAATGAACCACATGGATGGGTTCATGAAAAGACAATTGTTCCCAGAAGATGTGGACTAATAGAATCATGTCATCCTGAAGAGCAGTCACTGCTACCAGATGCAGAGTTATAAGCATTTTAAGAAACAGACTTTAAGATATATGCTTCATGTTTATCAAATCTGAATGTAACCCAGAGTTGAAGGGATGGCTAAAGTGGAGGATTAGTATTTTCCAAACTCTGATTAATTATAATAATTTTCCAGGAGGGATGTTAGAACAGAAGTCAGAACCCCAACCCACAACTGAATCAGAATCAAAGTAACTATTTTAAAAATAATAAATATTTTTAAAGCAAATAAATCATATTCACATGGTGGAAGAACAGATCAGATTTTAAAAAATTGAAATCAATTTGGATAAATGTAAAATTAAAATGTCAACAGTAATTCAGATGTATGGCTAATTCAATTGCTGCAAAGATCTAACAGAATCAACAGAAAACACTAACAGAATCAAAAGCAGCATTTGTGGAAGCACAGTCCTATGCTCCCAGTCTGTATTATGTGCAAACGAGAGGCCCGATGCATGAAATTCGTGCAAGAGTAGGTCTTTGCAGCCCCAGCTGCCTTGGCCCTCACAGTCCTGGCTGTTGCCACCTTGTGCGGGGCGATTGATCATGGAGCCCCCTCCCCCCACTCCATTGATCACCCAGCAGAGGGCAGTGGCAGCAGACCTCGGCCCTCACAGCCCCAGCTTCATCTAGAACAGCGGTTCTCAACCTGTGGGTTGCGACCCCTTTGGGGGACGAACGACCCTTTCACAGGGGTCGCCTAAGACCATCGGAAAACACATATATAATTACATATTGTTTTTGTGATTAATCACTATGCTTTAATTATATTCAATTTGTAACAATGAAAATACATCCTGCATATCAGATATTTACATTAGGATTCATAACAGTAGCAAAATTACAGTTATGAAGTAGCAATGAAAATAATTTCATGGTTGGGGGTCACCACAACATGAGGAACTGTATTAAAGGGTCGTGGCATTAGGAAGGTTGAGGACCACTGATCTAGAAGGTCGTCCGGACGGACGTTCTGCTGTTCAGCCATTCGGTTGATTTGCATATTATACTTTTATTATTACAGATGCTACAAAGATAATTAGGATTGGATCACTGACCTCAGGACCCCAAAGGGAATCTGATGTTATATTTCAGCCAAGGATGGTGAGCTACTGAAATGTCCTTTCACTTTCTTGGTCTTATTTAAGATGAGGATGAGGATGTGTCGCTGTTGGTTTTGCTTAGTAGACAGACAGGTAGCTGTTTTAATAGCCACCTTCAGGCAAAACAGTGTGGAATAGGAATTATGGAAAAGATGTCAACACAACTAAATTCTGAATGTGCTTTCTTTTCAGAATGTTGATATGGAATTTCCTATTATGTTTTTTTAATGATATCATGTATTTAAGAGAGGGTAGTGCCAAGTTTTTGCAGCTTATATTCTCACATTCTGCTCTGCAGAGTAAAGAATGTGGTTTACTTGTGATGCAACTCCAGCATTTGTTGCCAATGACAACGGTTATTTACTTGATTTGGTTTCATGTGTTTGGTCAGGTTATGTCATGAGAATTGTATTAAGGAGAATTATGGGTTTGTTGAGTGCCAGCTCTGTGCAGTGAAAATGGTAGTGGGTGAAGGTGGGTGCTGGCAGTGTTTATTTTGGCAGGCGATCAAAAATGCAGAGTCCTGGGCATTCAACATGAGCCTTTTCACATCAGCTGGTTTCTCTCTCCCTCATCCTGGCAGCTATTTTCTAGCCTCTGGAAAAGGGCATATGTGGGTCCATAAAGTACCATTGATCACCAGCTCTCTTCTGCAGCACTCCATGTTTCTGTGGCTTCGAGAAACCCTCAGCTGCAACCTCCTTCTTCTCTCAGGATGTGTCGCTGAGAACAACTTAAATCAACTATAATTTTCAACAGATTCTGAACTGGGATTTGGAAAGATAAGGTGGTTATTGAATTGAATTATAATAAAACCAGGCTGCAGTCCAATTGCTTCCAGCTCTTCTCCTCCCTCTGTGGGTTAACAAGTGTTTCCAAAGCCATGAATGAATCCTGAAGCAGCTAATCAGCCGTGCTGATCCACATCATATGAAACATGTGGGTTGCAGGCAGCTGGGAAACCTCCATTTCCTCGGGCATTCTGAATGATGATGGAGCTCTTGGAATTGCATTTTGACATTCTGCTCCCTGCCTGTGGCAGAAAATACCCTTTCAAAAGGCATCTAGGCCAGGATAGTACTCTGGGTGTAAAAAAAAAAAGTCTCATTGCTCTCACTATGAAAAAGTAAATGAACATTTCCTCATGTTCAGACTGTGACTCACAACTGGTCTGTTAATGGGCAAAGTACGCCTGGGGCATTCTCCTGACATATTGTCCAACCAAATGAAATGCGGGATTGGTGAGATACTGAGTTTCATAGCTTTGGATCAGTCATCTTCCCAAAGGCAGATAAAACCTAAGTAGAGAAGGTCCCTGATAGGCTTTTTCAATTTTTTCTATTTCTACTTATTTAAAGATTTCATCAAGATAAAAAAGAGGGCCTGTCTGCTGCATCTCACAGTTAAAGAAACAAAAGCAATAACAAAAAGCTTAGCATTTTCCCCGAACCTTGGGCAAATTGATATGAACCTGTTTCATCTTCCATGGATCCGAGTATAAGGTATGTGCTTTATTAATAAAATAGTCTGTCACACTGACAAAGAAAAGCCTTATCTCTTGCCTCCAGTTTATAGTCCATCCTGCATAATGTTACCCTATATAATAAAGAGCCAATATGCTAATTAGACCGAACAGCAGAATAACCTTCCGGACGACCTTCCGGAGGAAGCCAGGGCTGCGAGGGCTGGCTGAGGCAGGCAGGGCTGTGAGGGCCGAGCCCCTTGCACAAATGTCATGCATCGGGCCTCTAGTAAAAAATATCTGTCTAAAACATGCCATTTCTCTACTTGGATGACCTTGGTATATATATTTCGATTGTAGATAATATGCATATTTCTTATATTTTTTATGCTCCTTATGCCAAAAATTTTACTACCAGACTCACATCTTTCAACATCCTCTCAGGGTACCAGGGAGGGTGTTGCATACTCTCATGCTGTAGCTACAGAAATTTACTACTCAACATGCCATGTGCCTTCAAGTCTGTTACCCCACCCATAGAATCACTGGATGAATTCTTTGTTCTTTTTGAAGGTGTGGCTTAAGTGTTACTTGCTTTGGGAATCATTCTTTCTCCTACCAAAGAGTAGGCATCGCATCCTCTATTGTTTTTATTCACTCTTCTATCACCCATATCACTAGAATAGAGACTGGGGCTTACATTTTTATCACCCATATTTATATTGTCCCTAGAAAATCAAAGAAGGATGATAGATGACTTGTTGAGGAAGAGATAGGTGGATGGATGCATGGTTAAAATTAGGCCATTGAACTAGACCATACCTAAAGATTGTTTCGATTCTATAATTAATTTTATATAATTTCTTCTTAATGAGGAGGGTTTGAATGATCACAAGTAAATATACCAGTTAGCAGCTGACATTGATATTCAGTGACATTTGAAATTATAAGTGATATTCTAATTCACTCCTTAAGTATGTGTCTATCTTTTATACAAAGACCTCATTATAAGGGCTATGGAAGATCCATAGGCTGAAATATAAAAGCGGGGTTCATAAGCAACTAAAATTTGGTGTGATGTTTAAAGAGTTAAAGATTCATTTTAAAAATGCATATCTAAAGCCCAAGGCTGGGAATACTGTGAATAAATTGAGTGGCATAATTAAGATATGAAATTATCTACACATGCTAAACAATGGGTTAAGAGTATTATAGGAATAAGGTAAAGTAAAATATTTGCTAAAAACAATTAACTATTTACATAAGCCAGTATTCTCAGCAACAGCAAAATGTTCTGTATTTTATATCAATAGGATGGATATTATGGAAGAGTTTAAAATGATGGCTTTGAAGAAAGTTTAATGATTTGGTAAAAAATGTTAATGGTTCATTGTTTCTTTCAAGAGGACCTAATCAAAGTGTATTTGCAGCGGGGAGGAGGAGTTAGTGGTTTCTTCAGAGAACTCCTTATACCAATGAAGGAGCTGGGCCCAGTAACAAAGCCTCTGCTCTCAGAATGGAGAGCAATCCTTAATGGGACATGGTGGCTGCTACTTGAATGCATTCCAGAGAAGAATCTTTGGGTTCTGAGAAGTGTAGAGAGCTGTAAGCAAGGAGAGGTCACATATAATTCTGTACGGTATCAGAAACAGAGGGAGAAAGGTTCATGTCAGTGGAGTAGCTGCAAAGTAGAAGCACAGCCTTGTGGTGTCTGCCTGACCCCCTGGGTAGCAACAGAACCTGCTGAGCCTTGGGGACCTGCTGAGCAGTGGCTCCAGGGAATGGGGTCTTGCTCGAGACACCCAGGGGAACTCCCAGGAATAGGTGGGTGGATTTTCTAAGAGAGCCACTTCGGCAAATATGGGCCAAAGCTAGTGAAACTTAAATAATTAAAGTTAACGTAACCTCATTTGTTGTCATAGGTCTGGCAAAATTTAGGGTAAGGATTCTTTTTTAAACATTGTATTATATAGGAATAAGTGAAAAAGATTTAGAGTGTTCATTTATCTTAAGCTTATTATATGATGTGGGTTTTGTAAAAATAAAATGAAAATGAAAAAAAGGAACAAAACAAAATCCCAAATACTTACTAGTAAACCCACTAAACCCACTATCTTTTTAGACCCCTTTGACCTCAACTGTGAAAATACTGTCTCATAGGAGACAATCAGTTCACTGTTCCCGGGCTTGGTCAGAGTTTGTCTGATGTGGGTAACCACAGTTTTCATAGGAACATGGGTGCTGATGCGTCTAGAAATCTTACACAAGAGAAAGGGTTCCAAAACCAGGAAGTGGAACCTAAGGAAGCATAGGCTTAGAGAGGACACGCCACTTGTTCCAAATGTGAAGGCCATTTCCAGGGGGGAAATGGTCAGGAATCTCTTACTCAGAATGAAGAACAAGGGGCAGGCAAACAGCTCCTTATCAAGCCCAGCTTCCGAATGGCCAAAGCCACTCCTGACACGTCAAGGCCTTGAAAGGCAACACCGGTTAGGTCACTCTGTGCTCCCAGGAAGAAGCTATCAGATCTGTGATCGAGGCAGTCTCTGCTGGCTGAGAGATTAGGCGAAATGACGTCTGTGGTCCTTTCAGTGCTAAGATTCAAGATTCTCTGGGCTTTGTCTGCTGAAAACAGTATTATGTACTTGGAATTATTGTCATTTTCTTGGCTTCCCTGAACTCATACAGTGTATTTAATTAGTCACTACATTTTGAGCTTTATACAAGTATTTCATCTATGCCTGATGGAAGTGGAAAATGTGATCTGAGTGGGTATAAGCATTATTTTATTCCAGGTTAAAATTGAAATCCCTGCCTTAGTCCCATGAGTGTTCTAGATCCCAGGAAGTCTTCATAGTCAGTGGCTGAAAATGAAGGGCAGTCGGGATTCTGCGTAACAGGCGTTTGTGGTCAGTATCCTTGTGGGAACAGAATCAGATCCAGTAAAATTTCACCCAGAACCAAAGTTATGTTCATCTAAGACAGGGGTGGGCAAACTTTTTGACTCAAGGGCCACAATGGGTTCTTAAACTGGACCGGAGGGCCGGAACAAAAGCATGGATGGAGTGTTTGTGTGAACTAATATAAATTCAAAGTAAACATCATTACATAAAAGGGTACGGTCTTTTTTTTTTTTTAGTTTTATTCATTTCAAACGGGCCGGATCCGGCCCGCGGGCCATAGTTTGCCCACGGCTGATCTAAGAGCAAGGGACTCAGAGCTGCAGCCTTTGAGCTCATATGATTATTCCATTCAGTGTGATCAATGGGAATTAAAAAGCAGGAAGAGTTCTTTATGCTTTTGTTTTGTTTTTCCCTGGGTGGGAGTGCCCTGGGAGGGGGATTGGCCGGGAGGAACTGACTCATTTCTATCTACTTTAGGCCACACCTTGTGAGGGGCACACAGGGCTTCACGGCATCTCAGGAGAACTGAAGAGGCTGGGGGCATCTCTATTCTCCAGAGGAGAAACCCTGGACCACCAGGTGGCAATAGTTTATTCCATTGTCGAAACCCAGAGAAAACACAGCTCTGGTGAACCTTTCCAATGACTACACACAACAAAATAGTGACAATGAATATTTTTAAAAGCTATATTTCAATTATTGTAGGAGGAAGCCACTCCTCTACATTTTGGGATTGTTAAAGTGGCCCACGTTTAAAATTAAAATGAGAAGAGTCCAGGCCAAGGGCATTATTCTACCTATTTCAAAATATGCTGGGCTTTGTGTGAAAATAAAGCCTCATAAAAATAGACCTCGGAGATTGAGAATAAGAGCAGATAAGCAATTTCCCAGTAAAGAATGAGCGCTACAGAATCATTGTGGAGCGTATGGAAACTTCAAAGGGCAGCGAAATGCACTCTGATGCCCAAAGTGAAAAACAGGATGTGTGACTAAAGCACTGACCTACGACCAGCTACCTCACCTCAGAACGTAGGAGCTGCTGACGTGGCCTTTCGTTCTTTCTCTTTCCTCTTCCTCTCTTTGTCCTTGTTTCTCATCCCACCCTCTGCCTCAATTCTGCTTCCTCCCCTTCCATTATTTGACCTCATATCTTCCACCTTTTATCTTTTCTTTAACTGACCCGACTCTGAGACTCACGTAGTTGAGAATTTGTTGTATAACATGAAAAACTTCTGTCTGTCACTCTTCTTCACGTTCAACCCAGGTAAGTACAATCTGTTTCTTTCTCTGGTGGTCATTGCACGTATATTGTGCTCTACATTGATTCTCCTGAGCCAACCTCCACCCTGCCCCTGGAATGTGAGCCAGGGAGGCACGAGTGCAGTGCCCATCCTCTTTGTGAGAAAGAAAATGTCCCTGGCCCCTGTTTTAGGGATACTCACTGGTGTGCAGGCTCAGAGTCAGATGGCATGCCCAGCATCATGCAGAATGATATCCAATGGCATGTTATCCGAGCAATGTCAATAGAAAAATGGCATCCAAGAGAATTCAAGTAAATCTCTTGTTTAAACTTTTTGCTGTCACCAGAGCTTAATACCTTGTAATGCACACACAGTCTAAACCTGTTGTCCTTGGATGGAGAACACTCAGTTGTTTAAAGCCCAGAGAACAAACATTCTACTTGAGCTTAGCCAAAGGCTAAAACGCTATGGATACAATGGTGGGGTTCACAGTGTCCGGAGCCACACAAAGCCACTTTAGAGAACCTACAATGGGAATTCTAGCTCCTCTCCGCTGATGGCTTTGAATGCTTCCCTTAACCTCATGATTCTGTGTTAGAATGAAGACCTTGTGCTGTTTATCCTCAGAGACACAGGGAACCTGGCGGAGAAGCTGAGCACACGGTATCCTCGCCCAAATATATAGAGACCTGGCCCTCAATCTCTCCTGAAATAAGTTTGTGTTATTAATAATGTCTCTAGTACTCACTTTATCTGCTCCTTCAGAAATATGTATAGAATACCTTCTCAATTACAATCAGTCACGGGGCTAGGACTTATAAAGGTTGCAAAATTAAATACTGAAATACAACAATATAAAACAAGTTCTGCCCCTATGGTTACAGGCCTGGGAGGGAGGAGACAGCTCTGGGCTTAGAATTCGGGTCTGCCTTTGGCCACTTGCTCCCTGAGTGACCTTAGGTAACTCACTTAAGTAACTCACATACGCCTTCTGGCTCTCACTGACCCCTTCTATAGAACAGGGATTATGGCCACTGTATAGTATGCTGTGAGAATAAGTGAGAGAATTGTTCCCTGGGTACTATGACTACACAAAACTAAAGCATCCTAACCAAGGCCATAGCACAGGCTAGTATAGACTACAATGTATGGTTCCAGGATACAATGATAAAAATACAAGAGGTACCTCAAAGAAGCAAATGAGGATTTTCCAAAGGCCTGATAGTAGAAATCAGTGCTACGGCCTCAGAGGAGAGAGAAATCTGTGACAGGTGGGGGCACAAAAGGCTACCCTGGAGAGAAAGGTGTAGAAAAGAGGAACTAAGATTAAAAATGATTAATATGTTGTAGGCATTTTTCCCAATGTGTTGATGTGGAAACTGAGGCTCAGAGATGCTATATAACAGCCCGAGGCCACACTATAATCAGAAGTGGTAGTGGCAACACCTATATTTAAAATGAGTTTATTTGTTTATTTTTTAATTATAAAGTTCAGACCTTTGAACTACTAACAAAAAACTCTGAAGGACGAAAGCAAGAACATCATGGAGGAAAAAAAAACCTAACAAGGAGTGCCTCATGCAAGTGACATATTTGAGGGACTGCAACTAAAAAGTCCAACAGGCATGGAGGTTTGCATAGCGAAAGAAGAAGAATCGAAGCAGTGAAGGTTTGTTGTGACTTGTTAAATATGCAAAGAAGTTTGAACAGTTTCCACAATGAAATGAAGTCTCATGGAAAGTCTTCAAACAGGTGAGTGAGCTAATCCAGGTGGTTTTAGGAAGGTTGGCTTGGCACCAGGTAGAAGAGTTGACTGGAGAAGAAACAGAGGAGAGGCAGGCTGTTAACATGGGGGACTGTGGCTCCGGCTTCGAGTGCAGGAGATGAAAGAAAAGGAACAAATTCAAGGGAAGAACTGAGACAACATAGTGACTGGAATCGGGAGTTGAGGAGGTGGCTGTGCTCAAAAATGACTGTAAACCTCAAGCTTAGGTGACAGAATGATGCCTGCACTAACAGAAATGGAGAAGTCTGGAGGTGGTGGTTTTGTAGGAAAGAGAAGTCTGCTAACAAACATAAAGCGACGAGACAGTCAACGGAATGTCCAAAGAGCAGCTGGAGGACAAGGAGGCTGATTAGCCTTGCAACCTCCGCAGGAGTCGTAGCTAGTGCTGGGGGTGTATGATTTCCACGGAAGGAATAGACTCAAAGACGGAACGACTCAAGAACCACCCCTTGGGAACTACCCAGTGTCCAGCTGTGAACACTGAAAACTTTTGTCTAATGATGACAAATATTAACTCTGCAATTTTTATTTTTTTGCCTTAAGTAAAACTTGTATGTGGTGGCCAGACACCAAAAGGAGACAAACTGATGATTTTATTTATTTATTTATTTATTTATTTCATGCTTCTTTGATAATAAATATTTAGTTAATAAATGTCCTCAAATAAAATAGAATTTAATCGGAGACTTGCTTTCCTCCTAACCAGGTGGTGAGATTGTGAGGAGGTAGCTGACTGTCACCATCTCAGACTTCCCTGGCAGTTATAAATGTCCAACAAAAACAACCCAAACATGTTTATAACCGTATTAGCTTAAGTCAGTGCCAACACAGTGGAGTCTGAGCATCATTTAGCCTTTTAAGGAATAAAGATTCATTCATGATGGCTCATTCCCTCAAAGAAAGAAACAGCCTCTAGAAATCTATTCCAAGTACCCTTCATGGCAAAGGAAAGTTCTAGACAAAGGATTCATCACTTGAGCCCTTCCCTTCATGAGGATGGGGAACCCACAGCTTCTGAGGCACATCTGCCTGTTTAAGGTGCACAAGGGACTATTTTTATATTATTTTTCCCCTTAGGGGCTAATTCATCTGGTAACAGAGAGCAATTATATCTTTAAAATATTACTGCTTAGGTATACGTAGTGTTAATATGATTTAATCCCTATTCTGGTGAAGTATCATGAAAATATAGCAATTTAAACAGCTCATATGTTAGGCAGGAGGTGACCCTGTAGTATCTGCCAGTGCAGGGCTTTGTCTGTGTCTATGCACACATGTGCAGATATACACACACAGAAATGCACACAGACACACAGAGATGCACACACAGACACAGATACACACATACGCACCCAGCTATCTCTACGGTAATTCAACATGCCCTGCAGCCGGACTCATCTTCCTTTTCAGACCCCTTGAAGGGCAATCATATTTGAGGAAGAAAGGGGATGAGTCACACTGAGGTAAGAAGGTACATAAATGTGCATCTTCAAAATGGGCAATACACTTATGTGACTGAAAATACAACAACCATTCACTGAAACGCCATCTGTGATGGTGGCTCAGCAAAGCCCAGTCCCCTGGCTCCCAGGCAGCCGGAGAAGCTGCCCTCCCCCTCCTGGCCCCACTGCCCCCTTTCCCTGTCTTTCCCTCTGGGCTTATGCTCCACTGACCTACAAATGCGCACTGCAATTACACCGACTTTCACCTCCTGCAACCATCACCCTCTCCTTATCCCTGTCTATTTTTTAAATTTTGTCTTCGAAATAGCATGCTTTACAGTAAAAACCTCAAGTAAAATACACAATAAAACAAACAAACCATAGTTAATTAAGGCATTAAAAACAACTCAGTAAAGAGTTCTTAAACATCACTTAATTACTAATTAATTGTACAAAATATGTAGATGATGTCATCTCTACTCCTCATGTCACTTTTTTTAGCTGCTGGGAAAATCCAAAGAAGAATGAAAGAATGGGATGAGTGAAAGTGAAACTTCAGAGAGGCTGGTCCAGCCGTGGGCAAACTACGGCCTGCGGGCCGGATACGGCCCGTTTGAAATGAATAAAACTAAAAAAAAAAAAAGACTGTACCCTTTTATGTAATGATGTTTACTTTGAATTTATATTAGTTCACACAAACACTCCATCCATGCTTTTGTTCCGGCCCTCCGGTCCAGTTTAAGAACCCATTGTGGCCCTTGAGTCAAAAAGTTTGCCCACCCCTGGCTGGTCCAACAGGGAGTGGGCAGGTAGCTCTTCTACAGCCTGGAGCAGAATCACTGAGAGACTAAGGTTGTACTCAACTCTCTCCCCTCCTTCGCCCCCCGACCCCCCGCCCCAGAATCGAACACAGAACTCTTCAGTCCCCAGGCCGACGCTCTATCCACTGAGCCAAACCGGCTAGGGTGAAATGTACTATTTTTAAGTGTACAGTTCATTAATGTTAAGTATATTCATATTGTTGGGTAACAGATCTGCAGAACCTTTTTACCTTGCAAGACTGAAAACTCTAAATCCACTAAAACAACAACTTGCTTTAGATTATTTACATTCTATGTAGGAGAAAACTGAGGTACAGAGATTAAGTAACTTGCCCAATGTCACACAGCTAGTAAGTGGCAGAGGCCTAATTCAGGACTGTAGAGTCTGTCTTCAACATAAAGTCTTACTATGAGAAAAAATGATAAGAAACAGAAAAACAAACATTGGGACTTAAAAACATATTCTTCTGAATGGGCAATACACTTACGTGATTGAAAATAAAAATTACATTCATATACATGTATATGCACATATGTGACCACACATATGTACATATGCATATATGTATGTAATCATATACACAGAGATAAAACTCTATATACTTTATCCCAATTTTGAATTCATTGAGTTCTCCTTTGCCCCAAAGGTAAATAATTATCATCTTATTATCTCTATATATAAAAGTCTAATATGCAAATTGTCCCCAGTTCGACCGGGAGACCAGGAGTTCGATCATTCGCTATGACGTGTGCTGACCACCAGGGGATGGCGCGGAATGAAGGAAGGCCCGGGGTGGCGCAGCTGGCATCTAGGAAAGGGAGGCCCTGGCCAGCAGCCAAAAGGCCCCAATCGGCCCTGATTGCTGGCCAGGCCTAGGGACCCTACCTGTGCACAAATTTCATGCACTAGGCCTCTAGTCTTTTATATAAAAATGTAGCCTCCTATACACACCATTTTGTGACATCCTTTATTCACTGATTATTTTTGAATATGTTTCCATATCTATTTATAGATGGCATATGATTCAATTGTATAAAAGTGTAATTTATTGAACCAGTCACCTATTGATGGGCCTTTATGTTTTTTTCAAGCTTTCACTATCACAGATTGTTTTCTAATGAACAACCTTGTACATAAGTCCTTTAAAATGTGTGCAAGTAATCTGTAGAATAAATGCATAGTGGTGGAATTCCTGAATCAAATGGTATATGCATTTGTAATCAATAGATGTTGCCCATCACCCAGTTCACAAGCCCCTCAGGAAATTCCCCATGGACTCACTGACAGAATGTTACCAATCTTTTAGCTTTTTTCCAGTCAAGTAAGTAGAATCTGGTATCTTTCTGCCACTTTAATTTTCCAAAAGCTGAAGTTTTCACTGACGGATAACAGCATAAACAATAAAGTGTAATGCTGTTTTTTTTAGACAATTAAAGTCTCACAAAGAACATATACACCATATTATAAGCATTGTATGTCCTATAGCACAAAAATCTCACTAATTTCTTTGCTCTGTTAATGTTTTAAGTATTCACCATTTACTCTGTAATGTGTTTGACTAATATTTGTGAGTGGTAGATACTTTCATCTAACCCAGCAATTTTCAACTGGTGTGCTACAAGAATTTTTAAAACTTGCAATACCTATTTAACCAGGGACACTCACGTCTTTTCCCTTAGATTGTCAAATAAAAAAATGACAACAGCCAACACAACAATAGCTGTCCAGTGTGAATGAATCAAATTTTATATCTATTTTTTGTCAGATCGGCCAAAGATATAGTATTTTCTGGTGTGCTTCAGAATGTTAGTAATTACTTTATGTGTGTCATGAGATGGAAAAGATTGAAAACCTCTGAACTAACCTTACCAGAAATGGAATTCTAGAACTTCAAAGAGAGAAAAGACTATTAGGTCCCTTCATGTACATTGGAAAGTTGGGAGGAAGTATTAGACTGTGAAAAGGAAATAGTTTACGGACTCCCACGATGTGAGAGGCTCGGGAGAATGAACAGAGAGGAAAAAGCGACATTGGTGAGGCCAAGGCTAATGCACCTGGCCACCCCTGCCACCATCTCCCCACTGTGTTCTAAACAGCAATTATTTGGGGTCCAGCAATGGTGGCCTAGCGGACTCCCAACGTCTACACCCCTCCAACATCCACATCCCCCTCCCAACATCTATTCCCCACAGCACAGCCAGAATGATCCTTTAAAGTAAAAAATCTGATGATTCTACTGCCCCATTTTCTCCCTTTTCTGATGTTTCCTGTTAATGACTTGAACATTTGTATCCTCCCAAAATGCATATGTTGAAACCCTAACCCGGTGTGATGATATTTGGAGATAGGGCCTTTAGGGGGTCATGAGGGTCAAATGAGGTCATGAGGATGAGGCCCTCGTGATGGGCTTAGTTCCCCTCTAAGAAGAGACACCCCGAGCTTTCCTGAGCACTCTTTCTCCCTCCCCTCCCCATCTGCATGTGAGAACACAGCAAGAAGGCCGTTGTCTGAGAGCCAGAAATTGAGCTCTCACCAGAAACCAACCCTGCTGACACCCTGATATCAGACCTCCCGCCCCAGAGCTGTGAGCAAATAAATGTATGTTGGTTGTGCCACCAGCCAAGCCCATGGCATTTTGTTGTGACAGCTCAAGCAGACAGTTCTTGTTACAGTTTCTCAAACTGCTGCATGCCCTTCCTTCATAAGGATTATTAGAGCTTAGAAGTAAACACGGACAATTGTGATTTTTGGTTATTCACTAGACCAGGGGTCCTCAAACTTTTTAAACAGGGGGCCAGTTCACTGTCCCTCAGACCGTTGGAGGGCCAGACTATAGTTTAAAAAAAAACTATGAACAAATTCCTATGCACACTGCACATATCTTATTTTGAAGTAAAAAAACAAAACGGGAACAAATACAATATTTACATTTGCATGTGGCCCGCAGGCCATAGTTTGAGAACCCCTGCACTACACTGTCAGCTTCAACAATGAAGGAACTATATTTATTTTTTGCAAGTAAGTGTTCACTAATTATTTGGTGGAAACAAAACAGAAATGGACTCATACATACAGAGAACAAACCAATGGTTGCCAGATGGGAGGAAGTTGGGGGGGAGGTGGAAAAGGTGAAGGGGTTAAGAAGTAAAAATTAGTAGTTACAAAACAGTCATGGGATGTAAAGTACCGTGTAGGGAACATAGTCAATAACATTGTAATAGTTCTGTATGGTTCCAAGTGGGTACTAGACTTGTCAGGAGGATAAATGTAGAAGTTATATAAATGTCTAACCACTGTGCTGCACACTAAAACTAATATAACATTGAATGCCAACTGTCATTGAAAAAAATAAATTAACCTTTTGTAATCTTTGATTAAAATGTCTCCTCCTCCCCCAGTCCCCCCTTCCAGATAGTTGTTGAATGATAAGACTATGTAGAATTTCCAAATCAAATATAAGTTGAAGGCAAAATTCAGTTTGGTCATCCTAACCCATGTAAGTTTGCACACACACACACACACACACATATACATACACACATACACATACACACACACACAGCTTTTATAACCAAAGGTATATTCTTTCTATCAAGGGTTGGGTACTAATAAGTGAAAGGCTATTTTGTTCTGCTGAGCGTCTGAGTGGGTCTGGGAGTTAAAAGGTGGATGAAGCAGGAGAGAGAAAAAGTGCTAAATCCCCTGAAGTGAGAAAAATGTGGAGCTCCTTTGCACAATTTTTAGAAACTAGGGCAGAGAGAGGGCTGGTTGCAATGGCAGAGGGCTAACATCTTAGTTGTAGAAATAACTGGGTAACTTACCTTTTATGAAAAATATGGTTTTACGAATTTTTAGAGAGAGAGCAAGGGAGAGGGACAGAGAGATAGAAACATCGATGAGAGAGAAGCGTCATCAACTGACAGGCTCCTTCATACCCCCTACTGGGGATAGAGCCCGCAACCCGGGCATGTGCCCTGACTGCGTACCGAACTGGTGACCTCCTGGTTCCTGAGTGGAAGCTCAACCACTGAGCAATACTGGCTTGGCAGGTAACTAACTTTTTAAGAATATAAATGTCTAAATACAATTTATAACCTTTCACATTATTTGTGAATGTCAATAGCCTTTATTTCCTCAAACCATCAATAAGTCTGGTCCATCCAGAAATATGTGTGAACAGGCTTCTTTTCACGGGGAGAGCAAAGGCTGGTGGCGGGGAGAATGGAAGGAGAGGCTCCATTCCACGGTGGCCTCGGTGGGAAAGGGGGGTCGTGATGGTGCTGTGAGCTATTTCTAAAAGGAACTGATTCTACTGAGACTGAGAGTTGGGGCTTGGTGTGTGTGGGAGATTTTTCACAATCTGTACAATGGGGTTTGGAGCCAATTTTATCTAGATCTTAGGAAACAGTGAACTCAGTTGACCCCTATGAAGAAAAATTTCCGTATCCCACAAACAATGAAAATTTCAGCTAATGTTTAAAGTGGTAGCAACCAGAAACCAGGCTTCCTGTTGTCCTTAAGCAACTGAAAGTTCATACTCACAACCCAACCAACCACCTCCACCCCCACACTGGGCAGATGAACAAGTCAATTGGTAACTTTGGGAACTGATTCAATCTCGGATCTCTGTTAATTGCAGAGAATGATTTGCAAAGGACTGGAAGAGAACGTGTTATATAAATGCTTATGCTCAACAGTGAGATAACTTTAACGCAGTAGGAACACACAGTAATATTGTGCAGAAAGAATTCCTGGAGAATGTGAGACATAGAAGGACTTGATTAATTGAATACAAAAGGGATGACATCTCATTTTTGATCAGGCTTGTAAAGAATGAGAACCTGAAATACAGGTTTGGTTATGAAAGTGAGTTAATTTAAAAAAAAAAGTGTGATATTGAAAGAATCAACATTCATTGGGGGAGAAACCAGGAAATTGCTGACTTTTAGATTCCATGCTTGGGTAACTAATAACAAATATAATTTGGTAAACCTTTGGACCACATCATGCAAATAGTCTCTGTGAATGGATTTTTGTTCGTTCTGCTTTTGCTAGAGAAATCAGACAGCCCAGATAAAACAGAGAGGAGACTTCTATGGGACGGTCCAGGGTGGCTTTGTAAAAGTTGGGCAATGTGATATCCTTAGCAGACAATGCTATGGATAACAAATGTGGCATAGGGGCACTCCGAAATTTACTTCTAGAAACAAATTCCAAAATGTCCCCTACGCTGCAGCACAGGTCTAAGCTACTGGCGTGCTTCCCCAGAGTACATTGTGCAGAGAAATCAGCCTTGCTTGGCAGATCAGACTGAGCCATCACCAAGGCGGGACTTACAACACTCCATCATTTAAATAAGGCCAGGATCGGGGGAAACGAACTGTTCAATAAGGGGTGTTTGGAAACAAGGGTCTCTATAGAACCAAGAGAGGTCTAGTCACTAAAAATAAAGAAGACGCAGATCACTAAGAGGCCTTGCTCTGTGCCCACCAGGGGAAAACAGCTTCCGTGTGCATGAAATGTTTCCAAGCAGAATCATTTTCCAGCCAGGAGCATACATGGCATTACTGACTAAAGACTTCCCTCTAGTGGCCAGAAGGAAGAACTACAAACACTGGTAAAGTGTATAAATACTATGAAAGAAAATGTGATAAAAAATGAAAAGATCTTAGTACCAGGGAAAACAATTGATGGCGCTATAAAGTAAATGCTCAAACAGTGTCAGCTGTGCCTGTTGTTAATTACTCTTACAACCTAGATGAGGAGGCAGGGAGTCCCAAATGCATGTTTAGGTTTTGCTGTTTACAATCTAAATACAGCACCAGCATAGCAACATTTCTACCAGTGGCGAATTGACTTTAAAATATAAAAATTTATATAAAGGATTAAAATACAATGGCTATGAGATTTTTTCTTATCTTTCTTTAAATATATATCCCACGTTCAAAGGCTGTTAAATCGTGTAGTTTACCCATATCTTCAGAAAAAAAATCACTTCTACTGCCGTGGTAAACAACCTGCTTCCCTGTTTATAATGGTCTGACCCTCTAGCAACTTCAGCACGAAATTATAGCTAATTTGCCTACAAACGTCAGGTGGTCATAATAATCTGGCCACTCAGTGTATATATACAGTTCATTTAATATATATATATATAAAATTATATATATATTAGTATATTAAATTTTATATATATATATATATATATATATATATATATATATATATATATATATATATATATATATATATATATATATAGAGAGAAAGGGAGAGGGAGAGAGAGATAGGAACATAATTGAGAGAGAATCATTGATCAGTTGCCTCCTGTATGACCCCTACTGGGGATCGAGGCCACAATACGGACATGTGCCCTGATCAGGAATCCCACCATGACCTCCTGGTTCATAGGTTGATGCTCAACCACTAAGCACACTGGCCAGGTGAAATTTTTGTTTTCTTCACAATCTCTCACATCTCTCTCAGTTATCTACTCTTTGGGAAGCTGGTGTAGCTGGTAGAGTAGTCATTTCAGAGTCAGAAAATCTGGGTGCTCCCTAGTTCCACGAACTCCTGGCTGTGTGATCCTAGGACATTTACTTAACTTCTCTGAGACTCACTTATTTAAAATATGCATTATGTAAATTGTTGCTCTTCCAATCTCCCTTGGGTTTGTGGCAGAACATAGTGAAATACTTATCAAAGTACTTTGTAAATGCCTAATGTGCTACATAAATATTGGGCACTATTCGTCTTGAAATCTCTAGATGAAGGTGATGAGATTTGTGAAACTGATGTTTGAAGATGCTCTTTAAATTTATTTTTAAGTTTTTAACATATTAGAAAATTTAATAAGCCATCTGTTCTAAACTATCACTGTTAGTTTACTAAAAACATGTTTAAGGAAATTGATTATATGAATTTTCAAGTTTATCTTGCAAGTTTATACATTGAATCAGTAACTGAATTCAGAACAACTGTTTCATACTGTGGTCTGAAGTTTATCACTCTAGCAATCCTATTAAGTGGTTAATATTCTTTTCAGCAGTTTCAGTAAGTAATGTAGACTGATTGCTCTAACTTATTAACATGGCTATAGATAAATCAGAACTAAATTTCACACCATGTTTAATTGTTCTGAGATATGAGGGCCCAGCCTTTAGAAAGGATCAAAAAGAAGGGAACTAATAGGTTAAACCTGGTGACACCATCATTTATACTAATAATAGCCTACGTGGCGTCATGCCCTCATGCATCACGCCCTAACGTCGTCACAAGATGGTCATCACAAGATGACCGTCACAAATGGCCACGCCCACAGCAGAGGCGAGGCCTGGTGGCAGCTCCACACAGTGAGGCCTGGGAGTTTTGCAGGCATCAATCAGGCCAGCAGGGGAGCAGTTAGGGGGCGATCAGGCTGGCAGGCAGAAGCAGTTAGGGGCAATCAGTCAGGCAGGCAGGCAAGCGGTTAGGAGCCAGCAGTGCCAGATTGTGAGAGGGATGTCCGACTGCCAGTTCAGGTCTGACTGCCTGCAGGGATCGGGCCTGAACCGGCTGTCGAACATCCCCCGAGGGGTCCCAGATTGGAGAGGGTGCAGGCCGGGCTGAGGGACACCCCCTCCGTGCATGAATTTCGTGCACCGGGCTTCTAGTCCTATCTAATAATAGACAAACATGGTAATTAACCATACCTCCACTACGCTTCCCATTGGCTAATCAGGGTGATATGCAAATTAACTGCCAACCAAGATGGCGGCCGGCAGCCAGGCAGCTGAAGCAAACAGGAGGCTTGCTTGCTCCAGTGATGGAGGAAGCCAAGGTTCCCCGCCTGCGGCGGCCCGGCTCTGAGCTCCAGTCTAAGCAACAATGTTGCAATTATAGAAGCTAAACAAACCCCAGATACCTGCTTTTAGCCAGCCGGCCTCTGAGCTGGAGCTGCAACAAAGTTTCAATTACAGAAGGTAAATAAATCCCAGAATAAAAAAAAAAGAAAAAAAGGAGAGACTGGGATTCAGTTGCAGGCTTGGCCCACCTGAAAACAGCCCTCAGCCACTCATCCAGGCTGGCCAGGCACCCCAGTGGGGACCCCCACCCTGAAGGGGGTGCGGGCAGCCTAAAAACAGCCATCAGCCCCTCATCCAGGCTGACGAGGCACCCCAGTGGGGACCCCAACCCTAAAGGGGGTGCAGGCAGCCTGAAAACAGCCATACACCCCTCATCCAGGCTGGCCAGGCACCCCAGTGGGGACCGCCACCCTGAAGGGGGTGCGGGCAGCCTGAAAACAGCCATCAGCCCCTCACCCAGGCTGGCCAGACACCCAAGCGGGACCCCCACCCTGATCCAGACACCATTCAGGGCAAACCAGCTGGCCCCCACCCGTGCACCAGGCCTCTATCCTATATAGTAAAAGGGTAATATGCAAACTGACCCTAACAGCAGAAACACTGGGAATGACTGGTCACTATGACACACACTGACCACCAGGGGGCAGACGCTCAATGCAGGAGCTGCCCTCTGGTGGTCAGTGAGCTCCCACATGGAGGAGCTCTGCTCAGCCACAAGCCAGGCTGATGGCTGCCAGTACAGCGGTGGTGGTGGGAGCCTCTCCGCCTCCTCAGCAGCGCTAAGGATGTCTGACTGCAGCTTAGGTCTGCTTCCCGCTGGCAAGTGGACATCCCCCGAGGGCTACCGGGCTGCCAGAGGGATGTCTGATTGCCAGCTTAGGCGCAATCCCCTGGGGAGCAGGCCTCAGCCAGCAGATGGTCATCCCCCGAGGGGTCCCAGACTGTGAGAGGGCACAGGTCAGGCTGAGGGACCTCCCCCCCATGAGTGCACAAATTTTTGTGCACCAGGCCTCTAGTTACTTAATAAAGAGCTATTTGCCTGGGTTTGTTCTAGGGACTATTTTTTTTTTATCTAGTGGTATCTATCTATCAACTAACTTTTGGGAAGGGATGAAAATCAGCTGACCTTTTTACAACATCAGTTAGGTTGGAAATAACTAGTTTCAAATTAATGAAATCTAAGCTAATTAATTTTTATTAATTTCAGAGAGCAAGGGAGAGGGAGAGAGAGATAGAAACATCAATGATGACCGAGAATCATTGATTGGCTGCCTCCTGCACGCCCCACACTGGGGATCGAGCCCATATCCCGGGCATGTGCCCTGACCGGGAATCAAACTGTGACCTCCTGGTTCATAGGTTGACGCTCAACCACTGAACCATGCCAGCCAGGCAAGCAGCCTCATTTAACTGAAATAAATCTGTTTCATTTTCCAAACCAACAGGATAGTAGATAGGAGCTTATTGCACTTAAAATGACATGGCATTATTACAGATCTTACTGTTAAAGTTGTGCTTTGATTTTTATGTATAATCTACATATATAAAAGGCTATGCAACCATCTGACTGTCTGACCGGTAGCTATGGTGCACACTGACCACCAGGGGGCATACAATCAACGCAGGAGCTGCCGAGGTGCGGTGACTTGGCAGTGGCGGTTCTCGGGTGACACACCCCAGAACCAGAGAGGAGGGAGCCTGATTCCAGGGTGTGTCACCCAAGAACTGCCCTCTTGCAATCTGGGACCCCTCAGGGGATGCCAGAGAGCCAGTTTTGGCTCGATCCCCGCAGGCCAGGCTGAGGGACCCCACCTGCTGGAGGGACCCCGCTCACATCACAGATGCCCTTTGAGCTGCGGTGCCGTCCCAGGTGCGGCCAGCCGGGGAGGGACTGTGAGAGGTTGGCTCCAGGGTGTTTCCAGCTGGTCTTGCCCAGACCTGGCCCACCAGCCACCTTCTAATTAATGTTCTTTCAATGTGCATGAATCTGTGCACCAGGGCACTAGTTGTTTTATAATGGGAAAATGTCCCTGGAAATTAGGGGACTGTTTAAAAATGAATCGTTCCTGGGATTCTTGTTAAAAATGCATAGTCCTAGACTATTCACCCCCAGAATTCTCACTAGAGAGAAACACAGAACCTACATTTTCCTCAGTGGCCCATTTGATTCTGGTATTTTGAGAAAACTGGTGATGCCACCGGCCCTCTGCTTAAGAAGTTTGTAACTTCTAGTTCACAAGCAGACTGTTCTTCAGCCACTCCATGAATGGGGCGGACAGGTCCTGGGTCAGTCTCTCTTCTGGATTCATTCCTAGACTCCTAGGAATTTATTTTCTAGGTGTAAAGAGAATGGTTCAGAGGCAGCTATTTTAAGCCGAATGTGTATATTTTGAAAATTAAATTTCACTCAGTAAATGTTCAAAAAATGAACATAATATTTAAAAAGTGAAGCAAAAATGAATTAAAAAGATCAAAAGGATTAACAGTTATGTTACTCTGATAGGTTTACACCCTCCTCCTAACTGGAGGTTCTGTAACACTATGGCCTCCATTCCCCCATGTACCCCCTGCAGCTGCCATGACTTGACTGCACAGAGCCCCAGATGTGTAAGCCCACACCACACAAGCTCAACAGCTGGCAGGAGCCCCTCAGACATCATCAGGTCTTTGGGAGGCAGAATAATGGTCCCCGAAGATGTCGGGTTCAGATCCCTGGAACTTGTATGTTACCTTGCACGGCAAAGGGGAATTAAGGTTACAGATGGAAGGAAGGTAACTAAAGCTTGGATTCGCCAAATGGGTTCAATCACAACCACAAGAATCCTACAAAGCAGGTCAGAGACATGCGGTGTTGCGGCCGTGAAGATGGAGGGAGGGGGTCATGAGCCAAGGAATGCTGGAGGCCTCAAGAAGCTTCAGAAACCTGCTAGAGAAATGCCATCGACATCCACCAACGCCTGTGTCCTCCGCCATGAGGAAAATCCCTCACTCTCTCTGGGCTGGTTTCACCAGGTTTTGGCAGTGGGGCCATCCCTCTCCGGGGACTGAGCTGCAACAGATCCCTCAGCTTTCATGCCTGGGGTCTCAGCCTCAGTTGGCAATGTCACCCTAACTTAGGGTCATGGCACAAGCATGCACAGTAGTGCCGTGGGGGCCCATCCGAGGGCTTTTCGGAAGAGCAAAGTGATCTCCATGGTCAGGGACTTCCTTGGAATGACATCATATGAAGTTGACCACTATGGCATCACATTCACTGAAGTGGAGACACTGACAGTGCAACATGGACTAAATCATTGTTGCTGGGAACCACTCAAGAGGACAAAAATCTTAGTTAAGGTCTTAAAATAGAAAACTAGTTATTAAAAACATACCAGCCTGAATAAGTAGTGCTGTTAGTGCACATATGCTGCCTTTAGATACTACGAAACACTTACAAACTTAGATTTTGTTTAAGGCTTGTTACATTTTAGACAGCTGACATGACTATCCCTCATTTCCCTTTAATCCCTAACTCTTTATTTCACCTTCTTAAAAAATAAAAATACAAAACCACAGAATGAACAAAAGATAACCACATGCAACAACATGGGTAGATGTCACAAACAGTACGTTGACCTAGAGAGGCCAGACACAAGGGTCTGTGGAGTAGGACCTCATTTACAGAGAGCTTGAGAACAGGAACAGGCCGGCCACTGTTAGTATTAGTCCAGTCGGGAGTAACTGGGGGGTCAGTAACCGGAAGGAGGCTCCAGGAGTCAGTTTCCTGATCTGGGTGCTGGTGACCTCAGCATGTTCACTTTGTTAAAACTCAAGCGTATAATTGGTGCCCTTGAGTTTACGTACGCTGTGATACAAAGGGCAAGGAAATGCAGGAATAAGGTTAATGCTGTGTTAGTATCTGAAGAAGTCAGGATGCCCTCACTCTGGCATTTAAAGACGTGACAGAGGCTGGGCACTGCTCTCGGTGAGTGCTGGGGAAGGTCCATGGCGAACCATCCATTGCAGTGAGTGGACAAGGCCCTGTGCGTAGTACTGTTTGGTCCCTGGGAATGGTCACTCTCTCATGGCCCTGGGCAACTCCTTCTGGCCTCCATGTAGACGAGGTTAGGACAAGGCAAAGCTGGGAAGAAGCTGAGATTTTGTACACAGCCCGATAGTCGTTTGGTGGCCTGTGCCTGCAAGACATGCATTCTTCCCGTCTATCAGGCCACAGGGCTGCCCAGACGCGGCCACCGTGTCCAGCCATGCCCCAAGTCCTGACGTGATGCTTCCTTGATCCTTTCCTTCCATTCTACCCACTTCTCTTTTCCTCCTTTTTTTGTTTTTGTTTTCATGGAACCTACTTGTTCTTGTTATTATACAGAATTTTTTATACATTAGTCAGTTCTTTAGATTGGTGCGCCTCAATCCTGGTAGCTCATTTGTATTCAATCCTAGTAGCCCACTTGTATTTCTTGAAAGTTTTCTGGACTCACAGCAGACCAGTTACACAGGAATTTACGGAGATTGCCCCTCAAAGAGAGGATATCATTTCATACTAATGCAGTACTTCCGTAAAACTCCTCCTCCCCTCAACCATCACCTCCCCAAGCGACACCAACAGGAAGGCCAGAGATGAGAGCTCTCAGGTGGCTTACAAAGGTGACAGCTCATCTCTTATGTGACATTCCTCCCTCAGGCCACATCTGGACATTGCTGCAGCCTAAAAGGCTCCATGAAAGGAGTGACTAAGCTAACATGTCCTCCAGCCCAGGGAGCACAGGTTCCCAGGGCTGGGTTGAGGCTGCACAACGCTGACCAACCCTCCTAGCTGTGGGCACGGACTTCCCCGGACACAGCCCACGCTTCTCTGGGAACCAGGTTAATACTGGCACAATTCCTCCCTTCCCCAAACAATATTTCTTTTAAACAAATAGAGTTTTACTGAAGAGCTAATGCTGTGGTCATTGTCCTAATGGATTTTTAGTGATGTGTGAAGTTCTCAGCGGACAGTCAACAAGGTATAAAGTTTTATGGAAGTATTGCTTTAGTATGAAATTGTATCTTCTCTTTGTTTCAAATTCATTACTTCTATATTCTAAAACCTAAAAATCTTAAGTGTGAGAAAGATGTCAATTAAAATTCCTACTTTCTTTTAAAGGACTGTTTGAAGTGTGTGTGTGTGGGGGGGTATTTTTCCTTGATTTTATTTGGTGGGGGAAGTTATGGAGGTGGGAAGGGGGTGGAAGGGGTTGGGAAGGGGGGTGAGAAGGGGGGTGGGAAGGGGGTGGGAAGGGAGGTGGGAAGGGAGGTGGGAAGGAGGGTAATAAAAAGTCGGGGTTTCCCAGCTGGGCTGCCTTGACTATCCCCAGGCCGCTGGAGGGATAAGAACCTAACAAGCCCCTTACTCCTCAGTACTGCAAGGTCAATGCTCCACAATGTTGGGGCCTAAGGTCAGGGTTCAAGGAAGACCTGCTCTGGGGAGACTCAGAGGTTCACTCTGCCATTCTCCAGCCCTGCCCATTCCCTGGGACCTGGGCACATGCCACCAGGAGCCCACCCCCTCCTTTTAGACAGTGACCTGGCAATTGAATTCTTTGAATGCTTGCCCACATGTGTCAAGCCGGCCAAAGGGCCCAGGTGGTCCCTCCTCCCCCCTCTAGGGGGCAGACATGCCATGAGTGTGCACAATCCCAGGCCTGTGGGACTGCTGCTTGGGGGTGAGTGTGGATGGTTAAAGGTCAGAGCTTAAGCCTGTGGCCTGGGCTGTTCACACACATGCTCAGAGGTGCCTCATGGTTCCAGATGGAGCCAGATGGAAAGAGACATATGGGTGGGCCATGGGCTCCTTCCCTCAACACTGAGAGACTTGAAAATTCTACCTTTAAACCTGGCCTGCCAGACTCTTAGGGGGACATTTGTTAAGGTCGGGGGACAGACCTTTGACACTGAGGTGGAGGAGAAAGCCTAAACATCGGGGCTCCGTAGTTGAACTTGACCTTCCAGGTGCAGCTTATTTGTCAAGGAAGGAGGCTCAAGCTGCCTTAAATTAACGGTCCGTTATGGTGATCTACAGCTTTTAAATATTTAGGCACATGATATCTGGTTCTCCATCTGTATGCTTATTCTCACAAGTTTCAGAAGCAGCCCTTCTCCAAGCCCCGCCCTAGGCCCGTTGAACCCAAATATCTCAGGTCGGGCTGGTACATCTGAGTTTTAACAAGCCCTCCAGCTGACTTGTGCCCACAGTTCATTCGCCAACCACTAAGACCCTTATCTCCTCTCTCATTTTTTAGACTAAGTTCATGTGTCAACAAAGCGGCGATGAGTAATTCATCAGCAAGTGATGAAAGCAGATAAAGGACCACAAGGCCCAGACCAGGCCAACTGCATTCTGTTCAGGAAACAGGTTCACACAGCCCCGGGGCCCTGTGGCTTCCATTCTGATCTTTCTCAATCCAAGCGCGCTGTGGGGGAGAGCTGAGGTGGCCACTCCGAGTTCAGCTCATTTCCCCTCAGCGGCAGAATTCTTCATATTTTAGGTTGCCCATTCTTCCCCACTGGCTTCTAAGTCTCTGACCTAATACCCATTCTCTTCCCTACCCATCCCTACTCCTCAGTGCCTAGGATTTTTGTTTTATCATACAACTGTCTAGCCCAGAGCCATTTACTAGTAGTCTCTGCGGTAGGTGAGAAAACAGTTCTTGTTACTACCCTGGGAGCACAGCAGAATCACCGTCGGAGCCTTAAAAACCCAGAATGGACCCCATTCTGACCAATTCAATCCTGATATGAATAGTGTGGGGTATGTGTGTATGAAAGCATGGGGAACAGATGAGTTTTCATTATTCTGCTCCCACGTCAAAATGTCAAAGAACTGCCCTGACCGGTTTGGCTCAGTGGATAGAGCAGTGATGGCGAACCTTTTGAGCTCGGCGTGTCAGCATTTTGAAAAACCCTAACTTAACTCTGGTGCCGTGTCACATATAGAAATTTTTTGATATTTGCAACCATAGTAAAACAAAGACTTATATTTTTGATATTTATTTTATATATTTAAATGCCATTTAACAAAGAAAAATCAACCAAAAAAATGAGTTCGCGTGTCACCTCTGACACGCGTGTCATAGGTTCGCCATCACTGGGATAGAGCGTCGGCCTGCAGACTGAAGGATCCCAGATTCCGGTCAAGGGCATGTACCTTGGTTGCGGGCACATCCCCAGTAGGGGTTGTGCAGGAGGCAGCTGATCGATGTTTCTCTCTCATCGATGTTTCTAACTCTCTATCCCTTTCCCTTCCTCTCTGTAAAAAATAAATAAAATATATTTTTAAAAAATGTCAAAGAACTCTTTTTCCCCCAGATACCCAGAGATGGGGTATTTGTTGATTATTTTACAGCCCTAAGCAAACACTGGTTATTAATATAACTCCGGCTTTTCTAGCCCGCCCATTCCCTTACCGCCTGCAAATGCTGCCTCCAAGAGTGGCATTCCACCAAGAAGCAGTCCAAGAACTTCTGTAAAAAAAGTATCATGGCCCTAACCAGTTTGGCTCAGTGGATAGAGCGTCGGCCTGTGGACTTAAGGGTCCCAGGTTCGATTCCGGTCAAGGGCATATGCCTTAGTTGCAGGCACATCCCAGTAGGGAGTGTGTAGGAGGCAGCTGGTTGATGTTTCTAACTCTCTATCCCTCTTTCTCTCTATAAAAAATCAACAAAATATAATTTTTTTAAAAAGTATCATGGCCAAGGATAGGTAGCACCTACAGCCCACTGTCTTTCAGGGCTTTAGACTGAGGCTGAATTTAGCTAACGCCCCAGGGCCTCCTGGGGTAGCAGAGTGTTAAGGGAGTGGATACTTGTTTGTTTTGCTTTGGTGCTATTATAAAACATTCTAATGACATCTCTAGTCCACACCCTGCAATTTAGAAATGTAATGTGTACATGTGGTTCCAGAAGGTGAGAAGCTGTACTTGAAATTCAGGTACAGGGACTTGGTGGAGAGTCGGCCGTGGCTGAGGACACGTCTCCCTCATATGGAAGGTCGCGGCACTGAGACGCTTGTAGCAGGTAGTTACTGTCAGGTGATTCCTGTTCCAGCCATTCCATACGGATTCCACACTGTCCAGACTTAATTACGAAAAGCACACCTACATGAAGCCAAAGCAGCTGATATGGACCCATGGACCTTGGGATTTAAAAGTACTGCTTCCAGGCAACGCAATAAAACCATTTTGCTAGTTGTGCAAGAACTTTTAAATCTGACCCTCTAATTTTAAATTGTTAGAACAGTTTCCAAGTACAAATCTCAGAAAATGAAAAAATAAATAAAATCAAGGGAATGATGACTGCCACAATAACCCATGCCATTTGTCAAATCTACCCTGTGTAATCGTATTTTCTCAATTTCACCGAAGAGGAGTACTTTGAGGATACGGTATTACCTGCCTGGATGGGAACAATGTGCCAAGAGGTTGAAGGCGTATCTGAGAGGCACAACTCCAGACTGTGCAGGTGGAAGCTATGCTGGACTTTGAATCGAGGTCAGTTGTAGCCATTCATCTATTGATGAGCAATGGACCTTTTAACCCCCACCAAGAAGAGAGAACATTCAATTCTACCAAGAGAGCTTCTCTGAATAGCTCTGTTCCACTTCAGACTTAGTTTCAGAGTCTGAAAACCCAGGTTAGTATTTCCTTCAAGCTATTAAGCTCTATCCTGGGGCCAGGGTGCCCATCTCTGCCTGGAGAGTACATGCGAACTCCTGGACTGGGCTACGGTAGTGTTTATTATTACAAGGACTAGAGGCCCAGTGCACAAAATTCGTGCAAGGGGCTTGGCCCTCGCAGCCACGGAAGGACATCCAGTCTAATTAGCATATGACGCTTTTATTATTATAGATAGTTCGCACTAGAGACAGTGATACATACTGAATAAAAATTACAGTTGGGAAGTCCCACCAGGCCCCACGCACCACCTTCTCCTCTCCTCCCTAGTGTTGCCTACAGAGGTGGCAACCATCTCCTACTTGGCACCATGGCTGCCCTCAGACCCCTCCTGAAACCCAAGGTTCTAAAAAAGAGTCCAGTAAGTTCATCCGGCACCAGTCAGACCGATATGTCAGAATTAAGCGTAACTGGTGGAGACCCAGAGGCATTGACAATAGGGTGCACAGGAGATTCAAGGGTCAGGTCTTGATGCCCAACATGGGTTACGGGAGCAACAAGAAAACAAAGCTCATGCTGCCCAGTGGCTTTGGGAAGCTCCTGATCCACAGCGTCAAGGAGCTGCAGATGTGCAACTGATTTTACTGTGCTGAGAGTGCTCACAACGTCTCCTCAAAGGAACAAAAGCCATTGTGCAAAGAGCAGCCCAGCTGGCCATCAGAGTCGCCAATCCAATGCCAGGCTGCACAGCGAAAAAATGAATAGACAGATTGTGCGCACACTGTATCTGTGTTAATAAAATCATAACATTCTGAAAAAATAATGTATAAGGAGGGAAAGGAGAAATAGGGACTGCCAGAAGTCATGTGTGTTCTTAAGTGATTATTATGCTTTAGGAACTGAAAGAGGATTTAATTCCATTAAGAATGGTAAAAACAATACAGACCCACTTGGCTGCTCGGCAATATTTGCAGTAGCCACAAGGTGGCGCTCACTCCTTAGAAATACAACTTTATATTGAAAACCTGACTCCAAGGAGAACCAGAACAGTGGACCATAAAAATGTCTTTTAATAAAACGATAAGTCGGTTTTCACAGTTACCGACCATTACACATTAAATACACGAGCAGTGATGTTCACAAATGTGTGCAGGTGCTGGCCCATCATAAAGTAGGATATGGAACACAATGCTTCCTGCTCATTTTTACTTGTTTGAATTTATTTCTCCTTTAGGCTCTCTATGTAAATTAGCATATGTTGATTTCTCTTTTGTATGTTAAGTGCTGCACATTATTTAAAATGATTATCCTTTTCTACCTGGAACTTATAACAAAGAGATACTCAACAGATTGAAAACCTCCAGGGACATCTGGGTGGGCTGGCTGAGCTATTGAGACAGGAGGACCACGCCTGAGCCCCTCCCAGCGTCACTCCTCCAGCCCAGGCCTTGTCTGCAGGCCCGGGGTCACTCTTCTCTCAGACCATCTGGTCTGCAGAGCCTCAGGCGTTTTGCCATTTTCCTCCAAAGCCCCATCAACTTTTCTGTCTTAAAGAATAAAACTGTGAGAAGAAATAGTTACTGCATTTTTAAAAGGCATTGCATTTTTTATGTGTATATACTTGTGGGTTTATGCAACAGTGGAAAAAAAAATCCGGAATGATTTCTATGTTGACTGACCCTGAACCAATGCTGTAAGATAGACATATCTAGCTCAAAAATGTAAATGCACCCAGTACTCACATGGTCTCTTTTCCTGAACACACAGTGGAACAGAAGTTGACATGAGAAAGTGGTATAATAAGTTAAGAAGAATTTTGAAGGAAGTATAAACGGGCTAAAGAAGAGGCTGCAGAATGTGGAGTGAAGATGAAGGTCTGGGATGGGGAACCGAGGAGAAAGAAGAGAGAAGGAAACTAAATTGAATTGAAACCCAGGGACATTTGAATTTGTTCCAGAATGTCCTGAAAACTTTGTACTCACAGACAGAACATGTGATATGGACTGTAGCCATGGAGAGAAGCATGATGTTTCCTGGAGAATCGTAGACAGATCAGAAAGCCTCCTAAATTCTTGTCTTCTCAATCTGATTAGCAAGCAACCTACCCTTCCCACTTCAGCTCCACTCATGTCTGCTGGAGACTCCACACCAAGATATCCAAGCCTACTCCAGACCCATTCTATCTCACCTCAGCAGTGATTTCAATCACCCCCAAAGAGTTCTCTCTCCTACATGGCTGTTTCAAAACTCTGTCTCTCTTTTCAAGTTCCCAGACCTGGCTGGACCTGCACCCAAGCCATTAGATGATTCTACGACCGACTTCCCTGGCCCTGAGCCATTCTCCAGAAGCTCACATTAACGGGGAGCATCATTGCTCCCTTCCTCCCTCACAGATGATCCTCTTCTGGTCTTAGGCTAGCCTCCTACCCAGATGCAGGAGGCAATGGAGAAGAATAAACACGGAGCTTTTAGACTCAGAAGCTTTGAGTTTGAAGCCTAGTGAGACAGGAATTTGGGGGCAAAATAGGACAGGTTTAGGAAATATTAGAAATTTTGGAAATTAGGGGGACCATGGAGGAAGCACAGGGCTGCAGAGCAGTAGAAGGTATATTTCCATAGAATGGGGGAGCTGGAAAGCTGCAACAGGTACATTTCCATAGAATGAGGAGCTGGGAACAGCAAAAGGTCTATATTTACAACATAAAGAGAAGGAAGCCTTTCATTCAGAGGGAGAAGAAGAAAGCCCAAAGGGAATAGGAAAACAATAAGGAAGGAGGGGGGCAGAACCTCACATGTTCCATGTGAGGCTCAACCTTTGAGCCCAAGAGTTACTATAGTCGCCGTAGCTGGTTTGGCTCAGTGGATAGAGCGTCGGCCTGCGGACTGAAAGGTCCCAGGTTCGATTCCGGTCAAGAGCATGTACCTTGGTTGCGGGCACATCCCCAGTGGGAGGTGTGCAGGAGGCGGCTGATCGATGTTTCTAACTCTCTATCTCTCTCCCTTCCTCTCTGTAAAAAATCAATAAAATATATATTTAAAAAAAAAAAAGAGTTACTATAGTAACCAGTCTAAGGGAATAGTGACCCATCAGAGGGGATAAAAAGGCACCAGGATCTGCAGCCTTTATAAGCCATAGGGAAAAGGAACTCAGGGGGACCCTTTTTCCCCCTCCCTATGTGGGAGTCAGTTCTGTGGGGCTCTTTCCCCCTCCCCATGTGGGAGTCTGTACTTGTTCTTCAATAAATCTCCACCTTTGCTATACCACTTGCTGCCGGTGGATTCATTCTTCGATTCCGGCGCACAAAGGATCCGGATTCCAGTCCAAAAATTCCGTATCACTAGTGCTTTCTAATTACATTTTCCTGGGCAGAATACACCATTTTTCCAAGATGCTGTTTTCTCGTGTCTAAAACTTGCTATAATGATGCAACCTCCCTGTGATGTTTTGAGGGTTGCCAATGTGTTATTTGTGAAAGCACTTTCCACACTTTCCTCAGCTCTCTGTCTGTTGACTTTAAAATGTAAGGATTTTAGTCCCACAAAGTATGATTCCTTCCCAAGTCCTCACCCACCACTGCCTTCCCTTTGTGGATGAAAGGGGCCACATGCTGACCTGACAAGCTCAGGGGAGGCCTGCATGGCAGTCTTGCAAACTCAGAGACCTAAAGGAACTACAAAGGATGGTCTGAAATTAAACTTTAAAAGCAGTTATGGTGGGCAGTTACGTCCTAGGCCAGTATCTTCACTGACAAGGTCAACCTTTACCTTAACTGAGTCTGTCTTTTTGCATCTATGGTAACATACCCTTGAAATGTCTGGGTAACTTGTAACTTCCCTTTTTCTGGAGCCCCTGGGGCACAACCAAATGTGCTGGGTGCCCGGACAGATACCACAAATTCCTTCATTATCAGGTTAATTGATCCTGCACCCACCTAAGTATGTGAGTCCCAGCATGCTGGTATCAATAAACCCTTTGCTTTTTGCATGAGAAGCGTCTCTTGGTTCTTTGTGACAGCGGCTTGCGTCCAGGGCGTTACACTATGTCCCTCCCTTGATTGCAACTATATAAATACAAATGTAACCCCGCCATTCTCCTGAGCATTATCTCAATTCGTTGAGGTTCTGCTTCCCAGCATATGTGGACAGTTTGGCTCAAATAAACTCACAAAAATTCTTTACAGGTTTCAATGGGGTTTTTTTACGTTAACACCTTTGATGATACCATACTTTCTCATTGTTAGGCTGTTCTATCTTATTCTGAGCCTTACTGGCAAGCTCCACCCTCTCCTCTTCCTCTCCATCACCATCCTTGCAAGATCCTCTGCACTGTGATCACTGGGCCCTTGGAGAAGAATGTGAAGTTCATCTCTCCAACCCTGAGCCCATCACCCCTCAGACCCCAGTCATGTGAAAGCATGTCTGATAGATGGTCAGAGCCCGGTTTATAAATTTGTAGACTCCATGTTAAGGCTTTAGGACATTCTCACATTTAACAAGTAAATGAAAAATTGTAAAGAATGCAGCTTATACAGAAAGGTATTACATTCCTGCAGACAGTGAAATGTGATGTGTTATCTTCAGCCTGAAGCACAAGCTGGTAGTATTTTGCAGACTCCTCCTTAGCGGCCCCAAGTGGCTCTCTCTGGAGGTGATATAGGCAATGAAGGGATGTCAGAGAATAAGTGCTGAATCTGATGGATGGAAGAAAAACCAGTTACCTGTTTCGGACAGGTCAGGCGCCTGTGTTCCATTTGAACTAGGACACAAAGTAATATTCCTAAATTCTGAGGCTGAGGGAGCTGTCTCCTCTATGCATGTGAAGTTTGCTGCTAAGATTCTCTGTCATTTGTTTCTACGCACTTCATCTCCATATGAAAGTGACAATTTCCTGGGCACTCACTTCTGGCCCAGGGGCTGTCAGTTTGGTGCTCAGTTGCTCCTATTGTTAAGTAAACCTATCATGTTGTCTTCCTCTACTATCAGAGTTTTGGCAAAGGTTGCTCAGCAGGTCAAATTTGCATTGGTTCAGGCCTCTCCTACATTAATACCATCAACAACTGTTAGGCGTGTTTGAGGCACTGACTCCTCCCATGGACTCTCAAGGAATATGTCTGTGTGTGTATACATTACAGATGATAATGATTGCCAGCCATTATCAACTTTAATGTTTTCCTTCCCAGCTAAGTTCCTTTGGCTGTCCAACTTGCACATACATATACATATGTACACACACACACACACACACACACACACACAAATGTGCCCGTCACTGGTTACTATCTGCCCAGGGAATAAAAATCCATTTTAATAATAATTCATTACAGTAAATGTATTTGCTTTTAACAGACAAATATGAAAAGAATCCCTAAGAAATTATTTTTACATCCTCCAGCTTTCTGCTTTCCCAACAATGCCAAGAACATTAGACTAAGTGTCTAGCAGGGGGGGAATGCTGCACAAACAAGAACCGTGTGGAAAAATGGCAGGCCTGGGCAAGGGAACGCTTCAATCAAAATGCAGACCTCCACAGTGGCCAATGCATGCCAGGAACACGAACAGGAATACGAACACCCAGTCACAACACCTGGATATTTACTTCTATCTATGACTGCAACCATCCTCATGGCCTGAGGGAGGCGCTGTCACTCCCTTAAAGGATCTCAGGCAAAGCTGAAATATTTTAGTTCCTTCTAAATATCTGCAATAGAACAAAATGGAAAAATAACTCAAGATAACAAAAAACTAAATATTCCGGCCCAAAATTAATTTCAGAGATTCACACTCCCTAGGAACAGGAGGTTATTTACTGGACTCAGGAAAGAATTAAATAAATGCAAGACTTGGAGAAGTGGTGGGTGGCACTTTTCTCCTTCCCTGGGTCTAGTCCTTATTTCCTCCTTCTTCCTTCCTGACACCAGGGAGTGGCAAATTAGAGACCCATGGGACCGAATCCAGCCAGCAGCCTGTGTCTGTAAATAAAGTTATGTAGAAGCCAAGCCATGCTCATTTGTTTGTTCATTGTCTATGGCTGCTTTCATTCTGCAATGGAGTGGTATAGTTGTTAGAGAGACAAGACGTCCCAGAAACCCTAAAATAATTGCTATTGGCCCTTTAACGTACCTTTGCCCTCTCCTGTCTGCGAGCTATATTATTTTTCAACAAGGGATACAGAGGTGACAGTGGTAGATTTGCATAAGGATATGTGTCTGGTCAGCCGGGGAGGGGGGAGGGGGGCGGGTGCCAGCTTCTTCAAATGCATGTCTGCAATATGCTGGAATTACCATCTGCCAGCTACTTGTAGTGAGTCACATGCAGGCAAATGGGAAAAGGCACTTGGAATGCATATTCGGAGACTATACACCATCGGGCATGGACCCCGGGGGGACAGAAGTGGGGTTTTCTTCTCTGCTTCCAGCTGAGAGTTACACCAAGGAAAGAAAAAAGAAAACCCCAATCCCCTGCCACACAGCGGGTTGGGCTGCAGGCACGGTGCTCTGGGCTCTCCACTGGGGACAGGCTGCACTTTACAATCCTAGAAAGCCTGTGTCTGTTCAGAAATGTAATTCCCAATCTGATCACAAGAGCTCAACGCTGAAAATGTGGCACAGAAGAGAAAAATGTTCTGATAAATGGGGGAAAAATGGAGGGCTTTGTGCAAGAGAGAAAATTACAGGAAGCAGTGAAGAGACATTCATTAGTATGAGAACGGACAGGGAGGTGACAAAAAACAACACATCTCATATATCTACATTTTTTTTTGCGTAGTCTGGCTAATAACGTACATGAGAGGTTTTAGTCCAATGACACTGTGTACATCCGGGGAATAGACACCCATGGGGAAATTCTCCAGGCATGGGAGGAGTGTGGTAGAGGAGAGATCTACGGATGAAAAGCAACAAAAGAGCAGAAATAATGGGTGCCAGACACCTTCCAGGGAACTGGGAAAAGCTGCGATGACTCAGGCTGTGGGAACAGGATTGTTGATGATCCCAATCGAGAACATCGTAGCCTTTCCAAAATGAGGGACAGGTTCGTGTGCGAAACTGTGCTTCAAGTGATCTGGTATTGGTCCTGAAAACATGTCAGAACTGACTGACTGACAGATGGTTTTGAGCACAAGAGGGTGAAGCTCGGGGGGGGCGGGGGGAGAGAAGGGCAGCATGACTCACAAGGACTCGTGTGTGGGCAGTGTGCCACGCAGCACGAGCAGGCGATGAAATGTGTCAGCCCTGGAGCGAGGCTGCTGGCTCTGAGTGGGGGCTACTGCGTCCTATCTGTGTAACTCTGGGCACATTCCGGAACTTCTCCTTCGTGTTTCTGGTTGCCAGTGGACATACTAATAGCAGAGGCTGTTGTAAGGAGTGAATAAGTTGATGCAGATAAAGGTCTGAAGACCGAGCCTGGCTCAGACTGGTGCTATGTGATTCATCATCCGCTCCTACCAGGGACGGGGCCGTCGGGCCAGCAGCCAGCAACGTGCCACAGCCCGGAACCAAATCGGATTTTAGGAAAGCGCTTTACCAACTCTCACAGGACACCACCGGGGACCGACTGATAAGGTCATCTGAAGAACAACACAGATGAAAAGATGCAGGCCTGGTTTCACAACGACAATTTCACTTCCGCTTGATGAAACCTCTCTAAATCCAAGCCTTGTCATTGTCTTCAGTCCTGCCCTTGTTCAACATTCCTTATTCACAAGACCTGAGATTATTTTATTGTGAGAAATTGAAAAATATTGTGGAATATTCCAAGTTATAAAAATAACTTTCAACATTTAGAACTAACAAAACAAGGAAGTATCGTACCTAAAACACTAGTGATTTCTCACTTACTGGATATATCCCAATAAATATGGAGAAACCTCTTAGTGAAGATATAGGAGAGAGTCCTATGAGGCTCAGGTTGAGATAAACCTTGTTCATTCTTTCAGTTCGTTCAAGTGTTTATTAAGGATTTAATATATGTTAGGTATTGTCCTAGGTACCTGGAATTTATTAAAAGAAAACAAATCATTTGTCTTTGTGAAACTGATATTCAGATGGGATCCTTACTAACCAGAATTTCTATGAATCATGACATCTTGGTTTCACTTAGAAATTTTCCACAAAATATGCATAAACTTGGCACACTAAGTTTTTCTCATCTATAAAATGGCAATAAAATACCATCATTGTATACCATGATTTAGGATCATTCATTCCATCAACAAGTATCCATTACTTTGTGCTAGGCTCAAGCAAATGAAGGAGACAAGGTCCCTACCTTCAGGGAATGTCAACCTTTAATTATTGGGAAGATAAAATCAGATAGTTAACATTAATACCAATATTTATATATAAATTTAAGCTGTGACTAGTAAATCCCATCATATAAACATGGTTCCTGAGTCTCTGATAGGCTTCTTGGAGATATTTGGTGTAGGTTTGGCTGTCACCTAAGTCATGTATCAAAATCATAGCCAGCGCCTCTGGTAGCGTCATTGATGCTGTGCTCCACACTCCAACAAGTAGCAGGAAAACTCTAGGACTTCCACAAAACCTAGAAGGAGTTCCTTCCTAAGAAATATCCAGTTTTGCTGCCAAACAGTTTCTTCTCCTACAGGGAGGCCTGGGGTAAGAGGTACTCTGCGTGGGAGGAGTTAACCTCAGAACCTGAGCATGCGCATTCTCATATCCAAATGGACATTCCTAGATCCACAACATGATAAGGAAGAAGTGCACTGAGGTTGGTCCCTGGAGGTGGAACCAACATTAATTGGCAGAAGGCAATTTCCTGGAGTGAGGGATGGGCTAAATGATCAGGGGAGGAGTCATTCCTCAACTGAAAGTCTGTTCTCTCTATCTGCTCTTCCATTCCCCTCCTCTGGTAACCATAGAAACCATGTCCTCATCCTCAGGTGTGCTCCACAGGTGGCAGTCTGGTGTGCAAATCCACCTGCTTCTGCCCCCTCCCAGGAAGGGCTCTGAAAGGTGACATGCAGGTGACAGGCTGCCTACAGTGTCCACTGAAGGGACCATGAATTTACTCAGAAGCTAAGAGTGGCTCCATGAGTTTGGAGATTACATGAGATAGGTTCCTCCTCTCCCTCGTTTAGGCCACACATATTTTCCAGTACATAGGGGAGAAGAGGGATCCTTTCATTCTTTATTCATCCAACAAATACGTACTGAGCACCTATCATGTGTGAGGCAGGGTCCTAGGAGGCAGGTGGGGAAGACACACAATAAACACATTAATGTGTGTTAAATATTAAAAGATCAGCTGGGCTGCCGAAACCAATTTGGCTCAGTGGATAGAGCATCGGCCTGCGGACTGAAGGGTCCCAGGTTCGATTCCGGTCAAGGGCATGTACCTTGGTTGCGGGCACATCTCCAGTAGGAGATGTGCAGGAGGCAGCTGATCGATGTTTCTCTCTCATCGATGTTTCTGATTCTCTATCTCTCTCCCTTCCTCTCTGTAAAAAATCAATAAAATATATTAAAAATTAAAAGATCAGCTAGGTTAGTGCTATGGACTAAATTGTGCCCCCTCCCCCAAATACATTTGTGGACATCCTAAACCCCAATGAGACTGTATTTGGTTATGGAACTTTAGGAAGTAATTAGAGTTAAATAAGATCATAATGATGGGGTCCTAACTCTGATGTATTGGTGGTCCGGTAGCCTTACAAGAAGCAGAATCTATTTTTCTCTCTCTCTATGTCTCTCTCCATAAACATTCACCAAGGAAGGGCCATGTGAAGGAAGAGTAAGAAGGCAGCCACCTGAGAGCTGGGAAGAGGGCTCTTACTACAACCCTCCCACGCTGGCACTGGGATCTTGGACTTTCAGCCTCCAGAACTGTGAGACACTACATGTCTGTTGTTTAAGCCACCCAGTCAATGGTATTTTGTTATTGTGGGCCAAGCAGATTAAGACAGTCAGATAGTGATAAGTGCTCAGAATTAAAACCAAGCACAGAAAAGGGACAGAGAGAGATGACAAAGAGATAGGAAGACCTTCTGAGGGGGAGATTTTGGGCTGAGAGCTGAACGAAGCTAAGATTCATTCAAAGGCCCTCCTGGTCTCAGGTTGAAGAATGGTAGCCATCGGGATATGACAGGGCTCATCAGTAGGAGCAAATGAGACCACCCTTTAGAATATTTTTGGGAGGAAATGTTACACAAGTTAATCTGTGTTTCCTTGGGCTAGTCCCTTAAACCCTGTGCCAAGTTTTCTGGACTGTGACATGAGGACAATAATAATTTTTATCTCATAGGTTGTTGGGAGGTTAAATGAATGAATGCACATGAACCAATGCCTGACACACAGTCCATGCATAATAAACACTAGCTATTATTACTACCACCCCTACTACTATATCTACTATTATAACAACTACTGCCATTATTATTATTATTATTATTACTATTATTATTGGAAAGCCACAGACAGAATATTAGAAAAGAAATTTCAGCAATGGTACCTGTCAATTAAACCTCCTCTGAGCATCCTCGCCCTCACCATCTCTGGGATATTAACTTTGCTTGTCTGTCTCCCCCCAGCTCCATCAAAGGACCAAAAGCAATGATGAAACCCTTGGGCTGTGAGCTTGGAAGTCTGTTGCATGAGTTCAAAGCCTTCAGTGATAAAGGCTTCCTCCTGATGGGACACATTTGTTCTGCTCACTGAGACCAGAACACGCCCGGGTACCTGTTCCTGTCCTCGCATTCCTCATAGGTCAGGCTGCAAACCAAACACCTTTAGCAAGATGAAGACTCCCCTTCAAGTGCTACTGAGGAAGAACAAGAAAGATGGAAACAAGACAAAAGAAAACAAGGAAGAGAGAAGCAGGAGTGGAGGAGAACTGGAAAGAAAGGTGAAGTGGGGAGGTCATGGAGGCCATTAGGAATTCACTGTTGACTCAGTTGTTGACACAGTAATCAACATGGGACTGGAGAAAGGGATTAGGTGGGCAGACATTGTCCACTTGGACCTACTTGTCTCATATAGGTAGGTATTTCAGGAAATTACTTTGTACAAAGCTTGAGTGCATTGAAATGAGTAAATGATCCTGACAAATGTTTCATCTAGGCTTTGTTTTTATAGAGGCATTTTTACAATTACATAAAGTGAAGAGAAATTGCTTTGAACCTGCCAGACTGTAAGTTTCCTAAGGGAAGAATCTGTGCATGTGGTTTTCTTTTGAGCATCTTTTTCTTCTTCATTCCTGCTAAACCCAGTTGCACGTGTACTCAACTAGTGGCCCTCTGAAAGGTTTTGGACACCTTTTTGCATGTTTTTTCCCCAAAGTACTCCAAATCCACTAGTTTCCATAGACTTCTGATTTTTCTTTCTCTTTGTTCAACAAAATTATTTTATTTTTAATTTTGAATATGTCATCAAAATTTTATACACCACAATGTTGTCTGTCAAACAGGCCTATTACTCCTAAATACTGACTTTATTCTAACATTATCAGAGCTGTTCTTGGTTTTTTTAAAAAAATATATATTTTTATTGATTTCAGAGAGGAAGGGCATGGGGGGGGGAGAGAGAGAGTGAGAGAGAGAGAGAGAGACAGACAGACAGACAGAGAGAGAAACATCAATGATGGCAGAGAATCACTGATTGGCTGTCTCCTGCACCCCCACCCACTGGGGATCAAGCCCACAACCCAGGCATGTGCCTTTGACTGGAATCAAACCCGGGAACCTTCAGTCCGCAGGCTGATGCTCTATCTACTGAGCCAAACCAGCCAGGGCAGCTGTTCTTGATTTTAATAGTATTCTGTGGAAACCAGGTGATATGCATGTCTCTCCCCCACCCCCACCCCGCACCGCACCCCTGCCACCTTAAATACAAGCAGTAGTTTGTTTAGAAAGCCGCAGAGGTAGATAAGTGAGCCAGTGAGGCTGTGTGGACTCAGGAACCAAGTTACAGAGGCAAAAGAAGGGCTCTTTGAGGTTAGGAGAAAGAAAGCAAAGGTACCCACCTGGGGGAAGGAGAGTAGAAAGAAATGCATGTGTGTGCGCAAGAGAAAGTGATAGCAGCCCTTATTTGGCTTTTTTAGGAAAATTTGATGTTAGGCATTAGGTATGAGTACAAAGTCTTACTAATATGATTACACTGAGAATCAAATGAAAACCTAGAGGAGGGGTGGATATTTTTTTAAGTCAAGTCCTTCAGCAAGAATATTTGGGCAGTTGCTAGCATGCCCCTTAATAGCTATGGAATTAAGGTGGGAGTGGAGCTGGTAAAAAAGAACCAGGGATTAGGAAGTTTTAAGGGAAGTGAATACAAATTAGAACTGCTATAGAATGTGCTGATTGTTGTCCGAGGTAATTTCCCTTGAGGCAACAGGGGTGTTTGGAAATGACCATTGGATTAATCATCAGAAGATATGTGTTCATTTTCTGCTACTGCCAGATACTACTGGTCTTACCTTCAATAATCATTTGACCTTGAACAGTCCTTGGCCTTGCTCTTGTATGTAAAATGACTGCAAGGTCATCTACATCCCACAGTGGATGATAAGGAAGCTATAGACAGGTGCTCTGTGAACAAACCTCCTAATATTTATATATCTCTCCCAGTGTTGATATCTATATTTCATGTTCCTGCCTTTTCACATTTTCTAAAATCTCCAATACAATATGATTATTTCTTAGTATGTGGATTTTCGGTCCTCTGCCCACTTGTGTCATTTATTATCTATTTGTTCATTCATTCAAGTGGTTATTACAGGCTGTTCTCCTAGGTTCATGAATAAATACTCTCCACAGGGTATCCCCAAATGATGGCAAGTCAGCTAAGATGAGGATAATGTTTTCTGAACTCCAGACACCTCTCCTCTCATTTTTCTTTCATTTCTGTCCTATTCTTGACATTTAGAGAAAGGAAATTGTCTGGATGCTAAATGTTGGAATCAGATGCACTTGTTACAGACAATCTTGGTTTCTAAGTAGGAAGTTTTGTGAAATCTTCTCGCCCCACTTTCAGATGGGTCTCTTGTGTTTCCCAAAGAGTAATCATGTGACCAACTAGCCATCAAGGTGCCAGTGGGAAAAATCTTTCCTTCTTTGATAAGAACATGTAGAAAAAATCTTAAGGGAACATTTTAGCTCTTTTGTACAAAAAAGAAAAATCATTCTTATGGGTTTCTACCTACTGGCCCAATAGTATTCACCTCCCAATACATATAGCTTATTCCAGGTATTAAATTAACATTGAAATATTAAGTTTACTTTTGTGTTTAATGTATTAATGAGAGATAATGACTTATAATTTGGTTAGAGTTTTTGTAATTTATAAAATACGCCAAGAACATCTAAGCCACCATTCTCTAAATTAAATCTAATTCTTAGAAAAGGAAGTGAATTGATATTTAGTTAAAATATAACATTTTTAGAGGAAAATGACATGATTAACTGTCATATCATACTAAGTCAGTGATGCTTAAAAAATAACTCCATTTTAAACCAATCATGGCTTGCTTATTTACTTATTAAAAATTTCTCACTTTTGAACTGAGACATCTATTTATACATTTTTATATACATATAATATGTTTCATTCACCAAATGTATGCATTATATCACTATATATCTTTTACACCAGAAAAATCCTCACTCATTATCTCAGATAGCTTTGGCTGCAGAACAAACTGCTCAGTTTACTGGCTTAAAGTCACCACCATTTTCACTTAGGTCAGAATTCTCTTCCATGCATCAGTAGCCAGCTGGCAGGTGAGCTGGTGACCAGGTGATCTGGGATGGTCTCTTGTATGTATCTTCAGGTTGGCAGCTGCCAGCTTGGGTGTCTCATTCTCCTTTGGGTGGCCTTGCATCCCTCAGCAGGCTGACAGGCTCACTCTCATGCTGGTCTCAGGGTTACAAATGCACCAAGAGAGAACAGTGAGTGATATTCAGGTCTCTTCTTGTGTTATGTATGCTAATGTCCAATTGGTCAAAGCAAGGCAGCCGTGTGCTAAGCTCACAGTCGGTGTGGAAGGGAACTACGAAGGCATGATTCCATCCTGGGAATTGTTACAGCCATTTTCTGTAAACGATCTACCACACCCAGTATCAGCCAACGCCTATTTGTGTTTAAACATTATTTTCTACCCTTTTAACATTAATATTTCGACCTCTCGGTTGTTTTGGTTCACTTCGCTTTATATGTCTTTGCCTATTTCTTTGTCTCCAATCTACAAAAATAAATTTTAAGTTATGTTTCCCGCAAATTGTTTATGGTGATTTGTGTGTGCAAGTGTTTGGGAATGGCGGGCTTGTGTACACACTCATTTGTTTGTTAATCCAATTTGATATTGAGCGGGAGAAATTGGCCCACTTATATTCAGCATAATATCATCTCACTTTATTTTTATTATTTATATGTTATTAAAAAGGGCTTATGTAGCTACACTTTATACTCCAGGAATTAGAGACAGGGAATCACCCTTTTATGAGCATTCAAGTAAATGCAGACAACTCCCTCTAATGAGACAAACATCTCAGTGATCTTGGTGAGAAGAACTATGGAATTATGTTTTTCTAATTTTGTTTTGTATCTTTATTATACCTGAAGATAGACAAACCTCACTTTATATTGAGGGTGATGATTTTACATTAGTATTTTTATATTAGGATTTGTCAGATTTCATTTCATTTGTATTTTATATCTCCTCCCCCTTTTTAAAACTAAGTGATATCTGACATGTTTTTTAAAAAGTGAGCACAGAAAGGAAAAAAGTAGACTAAATAAAATGCTGAGCTTTAACATATTGAATAAAGCCAGGGTGCTGTTTAACATGTTGCTGTTAAGTAGATTGATTTTTGTCATTCCAACTCAAAGACTCTTTCCCCCAAATAAGAAATTTTACAAGGACTGCTACAACTATAGCTGGCCTGGCTGTGGGAGGAATACCGTCTGTGCAGACGTGTGCTATTCAGCTTCTACTACACGGCCCAGACTCTGCGGGCCCTAAGTGCATGTTTGTGAATTGAGTGTTTGGCAGCTGCAAATATCACAATCAAGGGATAACAATTATCTCAGACTATAGCCCTCTCACGGTGTGCTCATGGTCCCCAAGTGGCTGTTTAGCAGTGGGGATGAACAATGCTTGCCTCAGCAGGAGGCTGACTGCTGAAATCTTGGCTCATCTAATTACCATGTTTCCTAAGGGCCTTGTCACCTAAAAGAGTCGCGCTTCGGGTTTACAGGATGGGCAACCGTCCATGCCAATCAGTGTTTTTTCACAAAGCACGCTTGATTTTCTTTGGCTATGAAGCTGCTGTGTCTTCTACTCTTTCCAAGACTAGCCGAAGCTTCGTCAGATTTGTCCGGCTTCAGGCAGCCTTACTTCTCAACTCAGGCCCCAGAGGTTCTCAGAGCTTTCAAAAAGAGTTTCATTTCTCAGCTAAGACTCATAAAATCAAACTCACATCTCTCATGCCCCTGTTTAATGCCTTCCCGTATAACTCTCTAATGTGTAGACTTCAGCCAAGGGCCAATTAAGCAATTTCCCCCACTTTTTATGATTTCCTGCTTATAATGCTTCCTTTTTTCCCATTCTTTGAAAAACAACATTAACAATGATGCTTTTAGTTTATCTTCAACAGCTTGCAAAAGCAAAAATGGAGAGAAGGGCAGAAGCTTGTCCAGCAAAGCTCAGAGGAAAAGGAGTGTGACGGCCCCTCAGAGACCTCGACAAGTGATGCATTGTACAGAAAACGATACATATACAAAGAATCAGATAAAGATCAAAATATCATCTTTGTTGTTAAATCTGGATTGGACATTGTGAGCAAATGGTTAAGAACAGGTCCAGCTAACCCAGAACTGCGGGGAGAATCATCACAGAGTCTGGACACGACAGAATAGAGATACATGTAGAATGTTGTGCCCACCTTATCTGCTATACCTGGGCAGAGGAGCTAGTGGCGTGGAGGCCCGGGCTTCTATAATTATCAAGTTCTGCAAGGTCAGATGGAACCAAATGACAGCACTTCTGTGTTAAGGTGACTCCCATGCATTTCGCTCCTGTATGGCTGCTGTGGAGCAAAAGAAGCTGCAGATTTGGCAAGGTGCTGGGCCACCTCATGGCATGAAGATGCTTTACCTGGAGAATTTTGTGCTCTGTATCCTTATAAGCAAAGATAGTATTAAGTGAAAACCTACTGTGTCTTCTGTGTTTGACAACTTGAAACTGTAATACCTACAATATCAGAGCAGAGACCCTTAACCAGAATCGGGCTTTCTAATACTCCCTCTCAAGTCTTAGTCCTGAGACACAGCGGCAAGGGCAGGCTACTTGCTCAGGACACTTAATCATTGTTATATGATAAGGTGAAGCTCCCCCACTTTGCCCCTCTGAAAGCCAAAAGAGTGAAGACAACGAGAATAAGACCTCCTGTGCTCAGGGCTTGGTCCATTGAGAGAGGAGGTGATGAGAGTGAGAAACGAGAACAAAGAGAGCAAGGTCACATGTGAACAGGGCTTCTCATGCATAACTTTACCCAGTTGAAAGGCTTGAACAAACACATGTCAAATTCTTCACCGATCTAACTAATCAATCTTTTCCCCATGGATAGGAATAACTCAGGGGTGGAAACAATTTGTGTTTCTCTAATACAAATGAAAAAGAAAGAGAACAAAGAACATGGGCCTGCTAACATACTGCAAACATGTCTCGCTCCGGTAGATAGCTCACTCCTTAAAAGCTGGGCCTAGTTCACCTATGTATCCATAGCTATTGGCTGAGTGCCAAGGACCCAAGAAATAATTTCAATCAACAAATGAATTATAAATTAATGACTAATCAATCTCCAACCTTCAATGTATACACTATATAAGTCTTTAACCAGTTAACTGTCATGATATTTTTAATTTAATTTAAAAAGATCCGCCATTTGTGTCTATAGACGCTTATGGCGTACAAATGGTTAATAAAGGTTTTAGACTTTACCTACCAAATCTTATAGTAAGGAGCCATGTAAACAGTATATATACAGTATGAGACTTACATTGTTTTTTTCCTCTGAAGACTTCTGAGCTGTGTACATGAAAAACATTTATGAAAAATTAATCTCATTCATGTTCTTACAGATCTCTAAAGTGAGAAACATAGTCAGTATTAGAGAATTGAGAACATTTTGAAAGAATGCCAAGTACCAAAGAGGCTATTTCAATTGTTGTAACTTCACACAAAAGCCAAATGTTTTGAGAATCATAAAGACCAGTTTCTTAAAGGCACTTAACACAGAAGTCAATTCCAAGCAAGGGAGTAGAGGCTGGGGAAAAAGGAAAATGGATAGGACAGGCTACTTTCTTTTTAAAAGAAAAATACCCACAAAAGGAAAAGCTATTGTTAAATTAATGCCAAATAGGAATAGACAATGGAGAGATTATTTGAAAAATCTAACTGATAAGACATCTAAGAGCTTTTCCTGACATGATACTTAGAACAATTACCATTTAACAGGAACAGTTTCTAGGAATGAATAGCAAGGGAGAAGGTTAATGGAGATGAGTCTAAACAGATAAAACCATCTAGCATATTGTTTAATCCAAACTTTTTGAGATATTGTTAATTCCCCATCCAAGTTTAAGGTAAATTACCTGACTTGAACTTTTAATTATGGTCAGATAAAAGGTTTTGATACCCTCTTTGATTGAATTGATTTTTAGCTTTAAAAAAAAAAGAGGAGGTCAATTTCTGTCAAGACAGGCCTAAAGTATACTGGGTAAAAAGATAAGGCAAGGTGAGCAATAGTAATTAACACTGGTTGCATAATGGCCTGACTTAAAGCTAAGCACCTATCCTGTAAAAACCATAAGGTCTGAGTCAACCAACAAAGTAGTTTATAAGCAAAATTTTCCTAATGCATTCAACTACTCAGTTTTGGGTAAGATGAATTTCACAAAAATGATTTAAGTTCCCTGCAAAATTATTCTATTGCAGCAGCCTGAAAGTGTTAAATATTGTAGCATATGATATTAAAGTTAATTTTCAGTAGTTATGTTTTACTTTCAAGTTCAGTTGCACAGCATATTCCTGATTAAGTAAGCCATCCAATATCTGTCTACACATTTCACAATTTTGTGTGACCCTCACTCAATTTTACTGTCCAGTAAGAGGATGCTAATTTAGAAATGGAATATACTCATCAGGAAATTATGAGTTAGAAAGAAGACCAAAAACAGGAGGAGGCAGGTTAGGGTGTGGTCTCATTCTGAGAGGAGATGCTGGATGTTACAGAAAAGATTGGGGCAGCTAGATGTCCAAATAACTCAGCCTGACCTTCACAAAATACCTCCATTGTTTTTTTTGAAATAGTGTGGCTAAAAAATAATATCATAAAAGCTCACATTAAAATGTACATATGAAAAACACATTAAAATAAAAATTAGACTCTTGGAATTATCTGTGCCATTTCTACTTGTATTAGGACAGTCAGTTGAGGTCTTAATGTATTTGTTAACTAACTACCCTCATATAATGTTTATGATATTAGGAAAAACTACGTACCTAATGGGAAATATAAATACTTGATTTTAGTTGGATGGGGGAGAAAAGTAAAAAAAAAAATGGAAAGAAGAAAAAAGGAACAAAGAAACAATGAAGAATAAAGAAAATACTTTATAAAAATAATCTGAAACCAAATAAAGAAAATCTGGTGAGTGGCTTTTTAACGATCTAAACAATTTCAAAGTCAAAGAAAAGATGGGACAAACAGGAAGATTCTAGAAACAGAGCAAAATGAAACTCAAAAAACACTGGCACAGAAATGTAAAACTGTGAACCTAAAATTAAAACTTCCAGATATATGTTATAGAAAATATTTCTTTTATTTTTTATTTTTATAAAGACCTAAGGATCCAGGGAATAATCAGACTCTGAAGATAACCAAGAAGAAACATGGGTATAAAAGGGATTTTTTGGTCATGCTTTTTATGTGGTTCAATGACCCATAGAAGGTGGACTTCTACTTTAATGATGTAGCCATGCCTCAAAATGAGTCTGGGGATCCTCTTCCAGATTAATCTTCAGAGTCTGTTAATGTTATTTTATACCTTTGGGTCTTTCATTTGGGGCAGGCTCCTATCACTAGTCTTCAAGCTGGAGGGCCTTCAGACTGGTAAGTACTGGCAAACCCCAGCAAAAGCCAGTGTTTTAAGAGGGAAATAATGCCGACTAACCCCATCCTGTATCCTGTTCTTTATCAGCTGATAAAGAACCCAAGGAACAGAACTATATGAAGGGTATATCCATGAACTCAAGAAGATACAGCACTGAGTATGGCAGTGGGGTAAAAAGCAAGTTATGTCTATAAAAGGGTTGGCAAATAGGCTCCATTTCAAGTGCCAGCTGTGACTCATTGCCAGTGGCTGTCTGGAACACTTCTTCAGGAATAACTGCTAGGCTAAGTCTCAGATTAGAGGAAAAAATACTGAAATAAATGAATTTATAATGTGGGAGTAGGAAGAGTCATACATATCTGATGCACACTGCCACCCTTGATATAAAAATATATTTGTCACCCCTGATATAAAGAGTATCTAGAGAGATTTTCTTGTTCATGGAGTGGCTCAAAAGTGGATGTAGCAAGAAATTAAGCATATAGTAACAGAAAGACATTATACACACATATATATTCACACATGCACACAAACACTATATACAGGGGTAGGCAAAAGTAGGTTTACAGTTGTTCGTATGGGAAATCATACAATAATTAGTAAATAATAATACAAGCATAAACTCTGTTTCATGTACTCACAAATGTAAACCCACTATTGCTTACCCCCGTATTATACACACACACATAAGTAAGACAAGAGATGAAAAACTTTATTTTGAAGAACAGCACACACTGGAATATATAATTTTTTGCTTCGTTAAAAAAATCAGGTTCTTTATTGAATAATCAACTGTTGGTAGATTAGATTTTCCTACATTAAAAGAATGACTTAGGGAAAAATTCATTTTTATATATACCCAATTATGTAAATTACTTAACAGTTACACAATTATGTGGATTACTTCCTCACTCTCTTCGCAATTAATTATCTTTGAAGCCAGCTGTGTGGGGGGCTGGCATCCTCCTGTTACATCACAGCTGTTTTTTCCCACATCCCAGCAGCACCATCTTCCAGTCTCTCAGGCATCCCACAAAGAAAGGAAAGTAACTCTCTTTGCAAGAAATGTTGAGATTCTGGTTAACCACAAAAACTAATGGCCTTATTTAAATGTACATCTCATGGAAAAGAATCCAAATCCATCAGTTATACATATAAACATTTTGTCAGTGCCTAAGGTAAGACATTTTAAAGCGCTTCACAAAATTGCTCTTATAATCGAATTAGATAATTATCCCTTAATTGCACAATTTTTGACTATTCTATTTAAGTAGTTTTAAAATTTGTTATTTGCATTTTTCTTATTAATTAAAAGTAATAGCACAAAAAGAGCCAATAAACCTGCTGCCACATGCATCTAATGGATGAATGTGCAATTAGAATTCATTCTCTCTCTTTAAAATACTCTGGAAAGATGGTTTTTATTTTTAATTAGAAAAACTTATTTAGTGTTTGTTTCTTTTTAAAATCCCAAGGTAAGAGGACATATATCTGAAATGCTCAGTGTCACACTGTGACTGAGAGCTAATTCTTATCTAGTTACCTGACAAAGATTCTGTTTACAAGTATAGCCAGCTTCAGCAGGAACGTCAATATAAGACTCAATATGAAGCTCATTCATATTGGCAAGAAGTACATAATAGAGAATTGACAGATCTTTTCTATATTTGATTCAAATGACAGGCTGAAAGATAGCACATTTTCACCTGTAATTGGACCAAGAAAGGACCCCAGGAGAGGGAGGCTCCCCTGCTGATGTCCTAGGACATGGTTTGTTAGGCACCTCCCCCTTACTTAAAGCAGTATCCACTGGGGTGTGACAGGATTAAAATATTTTGAGCTTTATGTAACTTCTGTGTTATTTGTAAATCCAAACTGAGAAACATAAAATGAAAGTTTTGAAGAGAAGGCTTAGATTTTCAGAATTAGCAATTTACAAAGTCCAGGATTCAAGCATAGAAAAGGAAATCTATTCCAAACTCATCTTTCCATCATCATCCAATAAAGCAATATCTGCATTTTAAAATATGTAAGTGTGTGTTTATATGTACAAGGTGAGCAAAAGTAGGTTTATAGTTATAATACAAATAAATAATACAATAATTAATAAACAATAATACAACAATAAACTCTTTGTTTTGCATACTCACAACTATAAACCTACTTTATACATATATAAAGGCCCCACATTCTCTGGGTTATATACTGTTTTAAAATGAAAGTGAAATCTTAAGAAGCAATATAAGAAGAAATCACATGATCATATCAATAGATGCAGAAAAAGCATTTGATAAAATCCAGCACCCATTTATGATAAAAACACTCAGCAAAGTGGGAATAGAGGGAACATACCTTAACATAATATAGGCCATATATGACAAACCCACAGCCAAAATCATACTCAATGGGAAAAAAACGAAAAGTGTTTCCCTTAAGATTGGGAACAAGACAGGGATGTTCCCTTACACCACTCTTATTCATCATAGTACTGGAAGTCCTAGCCATAGCAATCAGACAAGAAAAAGAAATAAAAGACATCCAACTGGAAAGGAAGAAGTAAAACTGTCATTATTTGCAGATGACATGATACTGTACATAGAGAACCCTAAAATTTACACCAAAAAACTACTAGAACTGATAAATGAGTTCAGTAAAGTAGCAGGATACAAAATAAATATCCAGGAATCAGTTGCACATATATACACCAATAATGAACTATCAGGAATGGAAACTAATAAAATAATTCTGTTTACAAGTGCATCAAAAAAATTAAGAAAAAATTTAACCAAGGATGTAAAAGACCTATACTTAGAAAATTATACTAACAAACAAAACAGAAAACAGATTCATAGATATTGAGAATAGACTGACAGCTGTTTTCAGGGGAGGAGGGTTGGGTGAAAACGGTAAAGGGATTAAGAAAAAAAAAAACAAAACCCAAAAACTTGACACAGACAACAGTAATGGTGCTTACCATAGATAAAGTGGGGTTGTGGGGAGGTGGAAGAGGGTGAAGGGGAGACAACTGGTGATGGAAGGAGACTTGGGTGGTAGCACAATACAATATATTGATGTTATGTTATAGAATTGCGCACCTGAAACCTATATAATTTTATTAAGCAATTTCTCCCCAATAAATTCAATTAAAAATAAAGCACAGTTGCCTAGTAGTAAGTCTCCTGGGAAAAGTGATCCTGATGCAGTATAGCAAACTGCAAAGTAGATCAGACAAAAAGAAGGGCCCAGATTATGAGGCCTTTTGACTCTGCAACATAAGTCAGCACAGGAAAGGGTATAAATGAGACAACCAAGAGAATGATGCAAAACAGAAACATGGGTGCAGCACAGTGACACCAGCAGCAGCCATTCATAGAGAAAGACAGATGTACCTGAACGTAAACTTAAGTAAACACTGGGGCAGCTCAAAGAGTGATGGTAGCCACCTGCCTTTCCTAGGGATTTCATTGCTAGAAAAGACCACTCATCTGGCAGGAAAAAGTGTGGGATCCAAAGATCAAACATTAAGACATTAAGACATTTCAGGACAAAGCCTGAGGTCAGCTCTGGCCATCGCCGGCTATTGCTCAAATACAAATTCATGAACTTTCCTATACCCAAAGGAGTACATTCTAGTGCCTTGGTGAGGATTACTTGTGTTTGCTTCTGCAAAACTGCCAAATCACTGGATTCTGAGTTCCATGTGGAAACCCAACCAGGCAAAGTGTGTGCTTCATAGAAAGATGTTGGGATCGTGGAGAAAAGGGATTTGAAAATGTGTCAGGATTAAAATGCTTTTTATTAAAAGCTATTTTATGACACCAGGAAGCAAGAATCAACAGCATCTTAAACTGTGAGCAGCTTCAGTGCCTTCCTCTGGGTTCATATGCTACCTAAAGCAACAATGGCCATTCTTTTCATGGTCATGAATCTCCGTGGCTTCTATTGAATACATATACTATAAACTATATACTACATACTATGTACTATATGTGTCATTCATTAATATATATGTAATTAGTGAGATTTTCAACTTAATAATTCCTAAAATTAAGGTATTACAAAACAAAAACAACTAGAAATATTAATAGCCTAAACATTCATGTAAATAAGAATTTTATTTCATTTTTAAAGATTGGTAGTTTGTATTATGTAAATGAAATGTGGATTGGCTGTCAAAGGACTTCTGTTGGCAACTAACATTGAAAAATATTACGGGCTCTTTGGCTCTATTTTTTAGTTTTTTAAAATAAGAAAGAATAATGAGTATTTTTTTTGTTGAGAAACCCTTAATTACAAGTAAATCTGACTAGATTCCCAACATATAGAACAGATGAAAACGGGTCCATTCTGATTGAAGCTGAGGTGGGGTTCTGAAAAAAAGTAAGAATGAGGTTGATCACCTGGAGGGGCCAGTGAAGGTCTTGACTGTAGAAGAGAAGTCTCAGTGAGAAGTGGCAACTAGAGAGTGAGCTGTCTAAGGAGTGATTTTGGAAGTGGAGCTGTTTTGCATTTTGACAGCTATGGCAAGGGCCAGTGTACTGGCTGCTGTGGTGGAGAGAAGGACGTCTTGTGAAAGGCTCAGGAAGCTCAAGTGATGCAGGGTAATGAATAGATTTTCCTGTGGAATAAGATAAGGTGGAAAGGAAGACTGACTGATGTGGAAGATTCCTGAAAGACTGTGAATGACAGCCCAGGGAGTGAGGAAGGGCAGTCTACTTAGCATCAGCCACCAAGGAGGAGAGGGCAGAATAATGTGGAAATGGCCATGGATAAAAAAAGAGGACCCCACTCAATCTCCATCCCTCAGGTGAGTGGAATTTGAAAGAGTAAGCAGCAATCACTGCTGAGATCTACAAGGAGAAAGAGTTTTAAAGTCAAATTTCAAAAGAGTTTCCAGTCCTATCTAATAAAGACAGAACATGCAAATTGACCATCACTTCACAACAAAGATGGTGGCGCCCACAGCCAATAAGGAGGGAATATGCCAAATGACACAACAAAGATGGTGGCGGCTGGGCCAGGATGCTTGCATCATTGTCATGGTGACGACACAGGGTCTATGGGCAGCATGCAAAGGTGGAAGGCGGCTCCGGGCCAGAGCAAAGGTGGAAAGGCGGCTCCAGCTGGAGCGAAGGTGGTCCCAGCAGCCAGGGGAAGGAAGGCCTATTCTTGCACGAATCTTTGTGCACCGGGCCTCTAGTTTCAAATAAGACAAGTTCAAAAAGAACTTTCTGAGAAAGCATTGGGAACATGAAGATGTACTGATGTTTGAGAAGAAATTTCCTTTGGAATGATTGAACAGTGGCAGTGTTTCTACTTCAGGCATTGTCCAATATCAAATCTGAGATTCATAGTCATTTCAGACTCCATTGTGCAGAAGTCTTGGTCCATACAGCCTGGTGTTGGTGGTGTTGGTGTGGTGTGGTGTGGTGTGGTGTGTGTGTGTGTGTGTGTGTGTGTGTGTGTGGTATTGGTGTGATGTGTGTGTATGTGTGTGTGTGGTGTGTGTGTGTGTGTGTGTGTGTGTATGTGTGTGTGGTGGGCAGGGGTGTAGAAGAGAAGCTCAGAGGCAGTCTTCTGGAATAATCACTTGAAGGATTACAAAAACCATTCTGCGCAAGGCTTACATATAAATATTGAATATTGCACATGATAAATATAAATATGATTTTTCCCTTCTATGTGCCAATTGATATGCAACGTCAATAATTTCAGCCATGCCGAAACCGGTTTGTGTGTGTGTGTGTGTGTGTGTGTCTGCAGACTGAAGGGTCCCGGGTTCGATTCCGGTCAAGGGCATGAGGCAGTCTTCTGGAATAATCACTTGAAGGATTACAAAAACCATTCTGCGCAAGGCTTACATATAAATATTGAATATTGCACATGATAAATATAAATATGATTTTTCCTTTCTATGTGCCAATTGATATGCAACATCAATAATTTCAGCCAAGAGAGACAGACAACAGAGCTCTAAGTGAGCAGATCTGAAATAATTTTATGTCAGTTTTTAAGTGATAAGAAACCAGTAAATGTTTATAATTACAGGGGGAAAATCAAAGTTTTTCATGACGAAGCTCTACATCAAAATGATCTGGAAACTGTGCTACAGAATGAAATACTCATAATACCAAGTTGTATTTCCCTGAAATAATCAAATACAAATTCAGTCTCCTTCTCTGTATAAACAACCACACATTTCTCTGTGTAAACAAATCCACCTACTACAAAATGAGCCAAAATAACAACAAAACTATACCATCAATATAAAAAAATGACTTTATTGAACACCTACTGTACTTATTTGTTTTATTATCCTAAGCTAATGTTCTCTCACCTCCATTTTCCATCTTACCACACAAAAAAAACATGAGGCACTGTGGGAAGGGAGCATGTTTTTGCTGAAAGCTATTACAGAATATTATTGGCTGGACAGTATTGACATTTTTACATGCATAAATTGATGATAATAGCTTCACCAGGATAACCACATTAGGGAAAGTTTAAAAATGAGACCATTGTACAGGGACCTATTTGAAATGGAATGACTATGTTTTAATGTGACATCTGACCGTGCAAAGTTGTAAATGGAATTCAGAGTCTGTGTGGAGTAGTAAGGAAGATCAATGTGCCAACCTGTGAAACATCATCCTTTGTAAACTCCAAATTCAAAGGCTAAATACTAATTTGTCATGCTTCATGCTCTTTGATCACAGCCTTTGAGCAAAGAAAATGTTGACTGAGCACTGTTCCCCAGTGAGGCTTGTGAAAATCAAATACATTTGTGAACTGTAAATACAATTTCATAGGTTAATAGTCACTAATAGCTTGTAATTAATGAACAGCCTGCTAGGTAAGTAGGCCACTTTGAAATTTCAGAAGTGCTGGGTGTCTCCTTTCAAATACTCCCAAGGGGGTGAAGTGTCTTGATGATATTTTGCACATTTTACCATCTACCAAAAGTTCTGTCCAGTTGCCCCTTTCCACCTTCCCATTAAAACTCGCTTTCAGAAAAGGATCTACAAATACAAACACACAACCATACAATTCTTGCATGTTAAGTGACACAACTAGCCCATACCAGCAGGCAAACCAATGCAACTTAGTGGAAGGAAGTGGTGCAGGTTTTGGAGCCACATTTGCTTAGGTTTGAGTCCTTGCTTTGCTCTTTCTGGGATACATGTTCTTAGAAAGTACCTGCATCCTTCTGATATTTAATTTCCTCTCCTGTAAGATGAAGATAATCATTTCCAGGGCAGCACTAACATCTGTGGGAGACTTTGTGCACCTTTGAAAAGGCCTTCCCTCTGGGTAGATGCATTCCCTCAATACTTGGATTAGCAAGAGGAGTGTAGACTGGAGCCCCATTCTTGCCCTCAGCCTAATGCATTTATTCAGTGCACAAACAGCACTATGGTAGATGATGATTACATAGCTGGGCTGTGCTCATGATTAAAGGAAATGTTATGCACGAACGTGGCTTATCCCAGTCATTCTAACATTTTCAAACCCATTTTCTGATAGCCCTTCCAGCTTGTATTTCATCATTGCACACATGTGAATGAACACCCGCACACACACTCACTGAATAAGTTAGATAAAATAATAAATGTAGCCCAAACCAGTTTGGCTCAGTGGATAGAGCGTCAGCCTGTGGACTGAAGGGTCCCAGGTTCAGTTCCCGTCAAGGGCATGTACCTTGGTTGTGGGCACATCCCCAGTACGGGGCGTGCAGGAGGCGGCTGATCTATGTTTCTCTCTCATCGATGTTTCTAACTCTCTATCCCTCTCCCTTCCTCTCTGTAAAAAAAAAATATCAATAAAATATATTTTAAAAATAAATAAATAAAATAATAAATGTAATTGATAATTGACTAGTAGATAGTAATAAACTTACTTGAAGCTTTGAGACTCTGTGGGGCAGGCCACATCCAAGTTAAATCATTAGGATCATTTTGCATGTAGTGTCTGTGTGCAAGTCCAGAGAATGCAGGTGTAGTCTTGCCTCATGTGCTTAAGGTAAACTTAGTAGAAAATTACATGAGGAACAAATAGCACAGTGGCTTATTTATCATTCTGTGTTAGTAAACAGAAGGTAAAGCACTAAATTAAGGTTATGGACTTAACAGGCCAGAGCCTCATCCCAGGAATTGTCTGTGTGTCCTAGCTTTGCTTACAATGTAATAACTCTTGATAGAGTGAGTTGGTGTATGGTTTTCTCCATTCAGAATATAGTTAGTTCTGTTTGAGGCCACAATGTGACAAAACATTGGGCAGCAAATAGTGCTGATGAGAGAGAGAGACTATTCTGTACTGCACCCTCATGGGCATTCTTTGTACTATGCACTCTCATGCGTGGATAAGTCTTGCTTTCTGGAAGGATGTGAACATGCGTACTTTATACTTCAGAGGACAAAATAAAGTGATGTTAGCTACCTGCTAAGAATACAAACACAAAAACACCCACACATATACAACTATGATTAATTCAATGGAATGGAGACTTCAAAGATTTCAAAATAAAATCAATAAAGTTTAGTAAACTGAGCATTTTTTACAACTCTAGGAAATTTGAACCAGCTAAAAACAATGGTTTAAAGTCATATCCACTCCTATGATTTGTATCCTACTGAACTCAGAGAATAATGTGGAGAAATTCTCTCAGGCTGCACAAGATGAAAATTGACCTGTATGTCATCTTTCTCCCTCCCAGCAAGCTCCTCAAGACTACTATTAATATTTTTAAAATGTAATACACTATGGCATATAAATCAGATGTGAAAATAAGGCATTGTAATGACAAGAAAAGTATTAGGTTGAGAAACGATGACACCCATGTAACAGTATTTGAATTCAGACTCCATTTACATATGGTAAAGGGGGGATTATTGTCTCAGTTTGCTCTGTCAGTTTTCTGTCAACCAAATGACCAGTTGAACAACAGAGTCTGGAGAAAAAACCTTGGTAAAGTTAACCTTGCAGAGGGAACAATGTCAACTTGTGGAAATAAAACATTGCGTTTCAAATAAGAAGGATTATGGGAGAGGAATATTCCTCTAAAACATATTTGTACTATTGTTCCCTCCGGTCATTTGTTTGGAAAATTGGTTTTGCTGAATTGAAACGCTGAATTGAAATCACAAGGAATGACCCTTTGTTGAAAGCTTTAGCAAATGCTTTAATAACATTTAAGTTGCAAGCTCGCTTCCACTTTTCCAAGTGACAATCTCTCTCTCTTTTCCTGTCATGGAGGCTCAATTCATTTATCAGAGCTACTTTGGATCATTAGCATTTCACCGAGGACTTTGCAGATTTTTACTTTATGTCCATCCCTGTTTCAACTGACCATGGCAAAGGGTAAGGGGGAAAACAGCATCGTGTGAATGGAGAGAAGGTGGTTAGCTGGTCTGTGGGTCTCCCCAAGGGCTGGCCAGTTCTCTAGAAGTGTCTACTCACTCAGTGGGCAATGGCTAACCTGGTAACCACAAAACGTTCCATCTTGTGCTGCATTATTTTGTTTTGTTTTTCTTAACAACTAAAGGGTTTTGTTTTTAACTAAAAATTCAGAAATGACATAACTAACATTCACCATAGACTCTGATAAGAATGCCGGGTCTTTGAACAACTTTTGATATTCAAAACATGTAGAAACAAGTTTGACGTTAAAAGTCACCTAGTTTTGAAATTTCACTTGTCCCAAGTGCCTTGTAAGTCCGCAAATTAAAAGAGATTCTTTTTCATCGCAAAGGAGATGCACACAGCATGTTTTTAACACAAAGAGCTCCTTAGTCCACTTGCTTTTAAATATACACAGTCCATCAGCTATTTTCAGGCGGCAGTCACAGGAGGGGTTTAAGTGTCACCAAAATAAACCCTTTTTGTCCCCAGTTCTGGGCTGTCTTTCCACATTGCCCTCGCTAAGAGGCTCCCCCCACCCCCAGAGGTGGTCTTGGCAGCAAGAACGCCCAGCAGTAATGCCATGGGGCACAGAGCCAGGGACCACCTTTCTGGGGGCGGGGGCATAGAGGCAGATTGTTTATCTCTTACATAAAGGTCACTGGTGATTATTTGCTGGAGTCTGTTTATGAGCCTTGTGGTTAAGAACTCCTGCTGGTAGACAATGCTGGGTTTGAAATCTGTTTTCCCACTAACTCTACAAATGGGGAACAGGGAGGAAAACCGTTTTCATCACCTGGGGCCACAACAGTGTTGAAATTTAGCTGTACCTATAAAGCTAGAGCCTGACTCCCTGGGTCATATCCATTGTGTGATCATGACCATGTCACTTCACATCTTTGCTTTAGATGCCACATCCATAAAATAATATTAAGTAAAAGGAAGGGAGGATTAATAATACCTCTTGGGTTTGCTATGAAGATTACAAGTTAATATATATGTAAATGCTTAGAACAGTGTCATGTACACAGTCAGATATGTGTTAGTCATTGCCACAATCATCAAAGGCATTGTTATAACACTTCGTACTGTTATTATTTATGTAACTGGGTTCTAAATGATAGTCCTCATCTCTGATGTTATTGTTTCCCAGCTTATCTGTATCTCCTAAATTTTCTGTAATAAATATGCATTCCTTTGGAGTGAGAGAAATAGAAGTTATAATTACAAATGCTGGTTTTAAATTATTTTTGTACTGAGAAATAGACACAAAGAGTTATGAGAAATAATCTCTCCTACCAAGGATGTGAATATGCGGATGGGGAGTCGGAGCATATTACGAACAGATCAAAGGCAGAGTGTAAACAGGGAAATGGTTCTAAGTCTTAACTCTGCCTTTGGCTTTGCTGTACGTACACCTCCAGGTCACACTCAGTACTTTGTCACAATCCCTCCCCCCAAGCCCCAGGGGAAAGAGAGGGGGGGAGGAGGCCCAAAACAGGTTGAATAACTAGCTTTTGCTAAGTGTTTTGTGCTGATGTGGGAAGAGGAGGGGTGTGGACAGATTCATGATCAATTTCCCATTGTACATCCTGGAGTCTCTGTAGTTCTCTCCCACTCAGAGGCCTCTGGGCTCTCTCATCTACCTCCGCACACACCTCTCAAGGATTCACCTACGATCTCTCTATAGTCTCTATTATTTCTCCTCTTCTGCTAAGAAGGCATTCCAAGAAACAAACAGAAATGTCTTCTCTGTCAGTTTCACACTCCTTAGAAGGGTCAGGCAGATTTTGAAAACAAAGACTTTCAACCTGATTTCTAGCCTTGTAATATTTGGCAATTCAATTACTCTTTCTGGGCATAACTTCTTTACTTAAAAAAACAACAACACTGAGATACGACTTAGACATAGTGAATGCACAGATCCTAAAATTTGATCAATTTTGACAAATATATACATGAGTATAAAGCATAGCCCTAGCAGGACGTAGAACATATCCATCAGTATAGGAAGTTCCTTGTGTTTAATATGCCAGATGAGTAGTGAACAATAATCCTAACCAATTAAAAGGGTTGTCGTGAGAACCAAATGAAATGCTCTTCACAAAAGCACCTTGTTGCCCATTTATTTTAAGGTGTATTAGTACCAAATGAGCATCCAGGAATTCATGTAATCGGAAGAAAGAGAGAGCTGGGAGAAAGGTGTTACACAGTTAAAGGCCTGGTCAGTGTAGCTTGGTCATGGTTCGATTCCTGGTCAGGACATATGCTGGGTTGCGGGCTAGACCTCCAGTGTGGGACTTGCAGGAGGCAACCAATCAATGATTCTCTCTCATCATTGATATTTCTACCTCTCTCTCCGTCTCCCTTTCTCTCTGAAATCAATAAAAAATATATTTTTTTAAAGTGGAATCAGGAAGGAACACATCATGTTCTTTGCACAACACATTAAAAATTGAGACTTGAGTAGAGCCCAGAAGCCGTGTTAAATGTCATGGACTGTGAAACAGGGTACTAGCCACATTCCAGAAGCCACAGCTGCCACCGGAAGCTTCCCTGTCATCCTGTGGTAGAGATCAATGGAAGAACTGGCCACACCTGATTAGCAAGTCCTTGGAAAAAGTCCCAGGCCAGTGAGGTCCAAGTGCACGGCCAGGTGGGAAGGAGGGAGCACTGCCTGGGCATAGCACTACCAGATCCAGTCTCTCCTGAAATGGGGAGCCCCTTCATGGTTCCCAAGCTTCTCCCAAGAGAAGGGACTATCTCAAAATCTTGTAAATCGGTCACAGAACACACAGCAGCAACTATTTGAAATCTAGCACAATGTCAGAATCACGAATACCTGAGCTTCAGTCCATACACAAATCCCCACACTCTCCTAACTCCGAGGTGCCCGCAGGACACTATCTCTATGTCACCATGTCCGGCGGTGGCACCATCAGTCCCTTGGAACATTCACTAGATAAATATTTGACTCCTGGCTCTGCCATGCTTATTAGCACCTATTGCGTGCAAGGCACTGCACCACCTTAGATGTGGGCAAGCCCCCTGCCCTCCTAAAACTAGGAGTCTCCAGGGGAAACTTGCTCCCTGAATTGAGGGTGGTGGATGTGACTCGGTGGCCTCAAGTGCATTCCCAGAACAGAGTTGGGAGTGGGGTAGCACAGAAAAAGTACTCCCCTGACATTTTTCCCTCTCTTCCCCTCTGGTCTCTCTCAGACAGTCTCCTAAGCACTTAGATTCATTAACCCCATTTACTTCTCACAAACTCCTATGCTTTAAAGTAGATGCTATGTCATCATTCCCATCTGACAGATAAGCAGACTGGGGCACTGAGAGTTAACTGCCTTGCTGAAGATCACCGGCTACTACTGGCAGTCCCAGCATCCACACCAGAAGGTCTGGCCCCAGGGGCCCTCAGCATCACCCCCTTGCTACACAGCCTCTCAAAAAAAAAGTACCCTCTCCACCCCGAGACTTGATACTCCTGTCTTGTTTTTTCACTTCCGCTTCCTGCTCAGTATAGCCTATGTCCAAATGCAATTGATTTTCACATCTGCTCCTTGGTCTGCATTCTGCCTTCACTCAGCCACGGCCATCGGATCCTCACGGAGGCAGTCTGGGAAAAGCTCCTGACAGGTCTCCGTGCTTCCAGACTCCCTTTCAGCAACATGTTCATACCTCCCACCCTCAACTCCAACTCTAAAACCTCTATCTTGAACTCGGGACTTTCTTCACCTTGCCTCATTCTAAACCCCTAATTCCTTTTCTATTACTGCAATGTGTGAATTGCCCATCCAGTCAGTCCTGATTTTTCATTTACTCAACAAATATTTATTGAGAAACTACTCTGTGCTAGGCACTGAGCCAAAGGCTATCTATCCAGTTCTAAGCCTTGTCCAAGGCCTACCCTAGTCCAACTACTATCTGCCTCCCCTGAAAATCCTTTAGCCCTGGGGTTCATACCACCTACTTCGTCCTCTAATTGTGTGTGTCGACATTTTATTTCCCAATTGGATTCTATGCTCCTTGCAAGACAGACATATCCTATTTCTCTAAATCTTCAATATACCACCTAGAATGTATGCTCCCTTAGGGCTGGGATGTGTGATGCCTGCCTTGTTCCTGAGGAATCCAAGTGCCGTGACTGTGCCTGTTCCATGGGAGGTATACGGGAAACATCTGCTGAATGATGAGTGAATCGCCCTCTGTACTTTGTAGGATGCTGAGCACACATTATGTGATTTATAACTCAATATCAAAATATTTGAGCATTAAACATTAATTATGAAATCCTTCCAGAACAACCCCCTGAGTAAAACAAAACAAAACAACAACAACAAAAAACATTTGAAGAGTTCAAAAAACCCAGCTTTTGCACTCAGGGACATGCTAGCAGACTCCAGAGTTTCTGGGTAGTTGTGGCAAGAACTAATAGAGCACCATGGTTTCTTACAAATGAAAATGCACCAATCTTTTGAAAAAAAAAATTAACAAAATGAACTCATTATTTATACTACACATTATCCATAGCTTATCATTAGTATGCATTGCTCGTTGATATTTTCTGCTTGCTACAATTCAGTTAATTCTACTGCTTTGCCGTTACTACCTATGCTCAGTAATAGGGACGATTTGTTAACCTTTAGAGAGAGTTGTATATCACTTACATATTTTAATTAAAATGTTAGATTCATAAATTTTAGAGTTGAAAGGAACCTTACTCCATATGTCAACAAGCTTTTTTAAGTATAAAAAGTATGTTTTTCTTTAAATTAGGATCTGACAAAAACTCTGTATAGAGAGAAAAAAAAAAGTAGAGTTGTTCTGGTTGGCTTGGGGGAAGGAGAGCAGGAGAGAGTCCAGAGGCCCATCCTGCTCACCCTCCCCTTCACCGCTCTCCAAGGCACAGCTCCTTGATGCTGCAGAACATCAACTATGCAGGACACAATGTATGTAACGCCTGACCAGGAGTGGCCCCTTAATTAACACCGAAGAAATGAGACTCAAATAGGGTAAGAGACCTGCCAAATATCATGCGGCTGGGCAGTAGTGGAGCCGTGCGAGATTCCTGGCCTGCAACCCAGGGGTATTTCTACCCGCTGTGCTGCCCCTAAACCAAGGTCATTACTGACAATTCCCATTCTCGCCTGAATTCTTCCACCTCCAAGAGTGTCGATTTCCCTCTTAACAAGGCTGGCATTAAATCCTCTTTCTAGTTGCCCTTGGTCTTTGAATCCCATTTTTAGGAAATGTCAGATTACCAGGCTGTTTAACAATTTTTTTCCATGACCCCTACGTTGCTTCCTGAAAGTTCTACCATGAAAGTAGTTAGTTGCCACTTTAGAGAAGGTGTTCTGGTAAACTAGTTAGTGCCAATAGAGTGCCTTTCGCTGTTTACCGGGCAATTTTCATGGCTGAGAGACGTAGGCAAACATTCACATATGTCGGTCCATTTACAAGGCGGCTTCATTTCAAGCCCCATGCCTTTTAAATGGCACCTTTACAAACAGATATCTATACTTTTTATTATTGTTATACATTTGCACAGACACAATATTAGTTCTTTATTGACATCCTGTTTATTTTTATCTGGTTTTAATGCTAGCTGTGAATGTCGCCATAGAACTGTCTTCCAGAATCCCCACTGATGGGGAAGAGGGAAAGGAGGAAAGAGCTCAGTGCCATCTGGGAGAGGAGCGGCCTCAGCATCCCACTGCCTGAGCCTGCACAGCAGATGCAGCTCACAGGGGAAGCTGAGGCCCAGGGAGGGGGCTCTGCGCTTCCTTAGAGAACGTCCATGCTGTAATGGAGCGTGGGAGTCACCCTGAGCTGTCAGCCCTGAGGCCTGACTTCCACCGTCCAGAGAAAAACCTTCCAGAGAAAAACCCTCAGCTGCTGGAGGGAAGGCAGTTAGGGCCCTGGAAGGTGGGACACCAACATTTAATTGGCTCAAACTAAGTACCGACAACTCCCTTTCTCCCCCAACTCCTACCTGGTTGGAGTGATCAATTTTCTTAACTTTTGGGGGGAGAAGGTTAGATTTAATTTTATTCTTATCATTCAATTTTGCTCTGGGAGGAAAGCTCTCAAGAAAAGCATTTTCAAGATCAGCCAGATGATCACCTTTCAGTGACTGACTGCATCTCAAATATGTAATTTTCCCCAAGCGGGGTTGCTTTTGACTATGTATTACTTTTCATACAGTGCAAATGTGATGTGAATCATTTTAATAACTCCTTGCATCACAGCCACCTACTCCCTCTATTGTGCAAGGCACACCAGGCATGTGAGTAATGCACGTCAAAGCGCATACAGGAAATCACAGTGCGAACCAGAGGTATAACGTGGCTTCCAAGAAAAAATAAAAGCCACGTAATGATGGCCCGCATTAACAGAAATGCAGGGCCCATTTTAAGGAGGAGTTATAAATGGACTGCTTCAGTCAGACTATATGTGCAGCTGTGTGTTCAGTATTGAAATACAGTCATTTAGAATATGATCTGAATCCATGATCTGGATTTCATGATCTCATGAGATGGGCTTTATCAGGTTCATCCCCAAAACTCTCCTCCTCTGAGTATCTTTTGTTACTAAATAAGGGCTGGCTCATTCCACCCAGGTTACTTCACTCACAATTTCCCCTCTTCAACAACTCTTCCTCTTCCATGCAGGTTATTTCTTCTGCTCATCAGTATTGGAGACACTCTCCCTGACCACCAAATCTAAAGGACATGCATACGCACAGGAACACACACACACACACACACACACACACACACACACACACACACCCCTTGTCACTGGCTCATGCATCCCTGTGTTTTCATCATGGCTTTGGTCACTATTTGAAAGGATGGTGTGTGTGTGTGTGTGTGTGTGTGTGTGTGCGTGGTTTATCATTTGCTTCCCTCCACTACTCCTCTGTAAGCTCCATGCAAGAAGAGGCCTTATTTGCTTTGTTGTCTCCTATATCACAGTCCCCAGAACAGTGCTGGCACATGGCAGAAACTCCATCAGTATCTGCTAAATGAGTCATAAATTAATGAAGAGAGTATGCCTGGTGTCAGCTGCCCATGGTGGTGAGAGTGCAGAGACGGGTTATTGGAAAAACTATTGAAGCAAATAGAGTTTTAGCCTGGGGAAGAGAAGGTGTAGAGAAGCCATGATAATTGTCATAAACAATCTGAGAGATTGCCACAAAGAGGAACTGGTGAAGTCCGATGCAGGGAATCTGGGGTTGTGTGGTTCTGTGATTACCCAAAGGAATTAAATACTTGTGTCCACACAAAAACCTGCACAAGGATGTTTATAGTAGCTTTATTCATAATTGCCCAAACTTGGGAGCAACTAAGATGATCTTCAGTAGATGAATGGAAATATAAACTGTGATACATCTAGCAATGAACTATTAGTCAGCGCTAAAAATAAATGAGTTATCAAGCCATGAAAAGACATGGAGGAACCTTACATACATATTACTAAGTGAGAGAAAATCTGAAAAGGCTACCTATGGCATGATTCCAATTATATGACATTTTATAAAAGTCAAATTTATGGAGACAGTAACAAGATCAGTGGCTTCCAGGGTTTTAGGAGAAAGAAAGGGATATATAAGCAAAGTATCAAGGATATTTTATGGCAGTGAAACTACTTTGTATGATACTATCATGGTAGATCCATGCCCATGGGATGTACAATACCAAGAGTGAATCCTAACGTAGACTATGAACTCTGGGTAATCATGACCTGTCAGTGTAGGTTCATCAACAGTAACAAGTGCACCGTTTTGGTGGTGCATGTTGATAATGAAGTGGGGGCTGTTCCCCTGTGAGGGCAGGGGCTATATGGGAGATCTTAGTGCTTCTGCTCAATGTTGCTGTGAACCGAAAACTGCTCTACAAAAATAAAATTCAGTTGAGGGAGGGAAGGAGAGAGGAAGGGAGAGAATATCTGTGAGATCCTGAGAAGGCAGACGTGAAAGAACTTAGAGATGATTACATAGAGAGTAGAGGAAGGAGTTGAGGGTGATGGCCGGGTTTCTGAAGTGGGTGACCAGAAGGATGGTGATATTTTCCCAAAGCTAGGTAACGTCAAATGTCAGAACAGTCTGGGGAAAGGCAATCTAAGGAGAGGTAAGTGTTAGAGGAAACACTGGACCTCCTTAAGACATACATTTATTACATGTAGAAACTGCTTTCTACTCCTGAATATACTTCCTTGAAAAAAGGGGAACAAAATGTCAAGTGATTTGGTGATTTGTGGGAAACTAGGGATTCCTGAGTTGGAATCCTGATTTTCATATAATTTTCTCTGTATGTATTTTCCTATCTCTTAAATAGAATATACATTTCCTAGGAGCTTTATACCAATACGTTTGCATTATGCAAACATGTTTGAATTGAAGTGGTCCCTGCTGTTAATAATTATGAAAATAAATTCACTTTAATTTTCACTTGCCACAAAATAATTTGTCCCATTATCGTATAGTCACAGCTTGTACACACACAAGAAAGTCACTAAATGTCAATTAAAGTAATATGTTTTAAGTGTTGGAATGATTCTTGTCAGTTTAATAAGTCTGTTTATTTCAAATTCACATTTCTAAATTTAAAGAGAGTTTCAGTAGTATCTGTGTTTCATTTCTAAACTCTTCCTGAATTCTGCCTTTTTTCTTAACGGTCAAACTAGCATCACAATAATTACTTCTAATTATATTCATAAAATGTTCCTAATGGCTTCACTGATCAAGTAGTTAAAATAACTCCAGTTTCTAGAAATCAACATTTTTAAACTGCATGGCCCCCAAATTATTATTTTAAATTATTTCTTATAAATTGTATTCATATTTTACTAAATATATTTAAAAAAGAAAAACCTTAAAAAGTATAATTTTTTTTTTACCTCAGGAGACATATGGTGTAAATGCTTAAGGAAATGTGAGTCATGTTTTTGATGAGGCAACTACTGAAAAATCAGCTCCTTCTGCTACAGTATAAATAGCATGATAAGCCCTATCAAAGGTCAGAAACCTAATTTTAAAATATGTATTTTAAGAGTTTTATTCTAGCCACCTTGCTATATATTATAAATATGCTCTGTCCAGTGACCAACTCAGTTTCCAGTGCACTTGCTTTTCATTTTTTGAAGCAAGAGAGAGGAAAAGTCTAATTTCATTATTTTTTGACTCAAAGATCCATGAGACATTCCAGTGCCAAAAAAGAAACAATCTCCTCTGCTCATCCTCTGCCCTCCTCCCCCCCAGAAAAATCCTTTCACCTCCCAAACATCTTCTAAAAATACATTTTTATTTTTATGTTAACTGCTCTTTTGAAACTTGAAAATGTTTCTGAAGGATTTGGTTGTCAGTGTTACTTATTTCCAAATTGGCTCTCAAAGGACTCTTCCCTCCTCTTCCCGAATGAACACCTCAGGAAGTTGTAATGGATTTGGCAATATGATAGAGGTGATGCCATTTATAAAACAGCACTTGGCATCTCCAGCCATCTCTCCCTACCTGTGAGCTTCCAGCCCAGTGGGTGCTTGGTAAGTGAAATGGATTAAATAACTACCCAGGAAGGAGGGGGATTGATTGACAGATGAAGTTCGGGTCACTTATGTATTACTTGCAATTGAATCCTGTGACAAACTGAATTTCACTCTCCTGCATGTTTAGACATAAGGGAACTGAGGTAGAGGGAGGTCACTTGCTTTAATATCCTCAGAATTTGAAGAGCAAATTTCCTGCCCATTGTGTAGTCAGGAGACAAACCTGGATAGGTCTGGTGTACCTGTCTTCTTGGCTGAACCTGGACTTCGTTTCCCCTGACTGGTCCTCACCTTTGTACAGCTCACGTGCAGCTAATTCCTGATCTTGCTTTTCCACTTGGAGCACCAAATTTTCAATTAACTTTAAAGAGAACTGTGCTCAGATTTATTTGTTTTTGCAAGAGCCGCAGATATGTTTTTAACTAATTATTATTATTACTAGAGGCCCGCTGCATGAAAATCGTGCACTGGGGGTGGGGGTCCCTCAGCCCAGCCTGTGCCGCTGCGCTCACCAGCCATGAGCCTGGCTTCTGGCTGAGCGGTGCTCCCCCTGTGAGTGCACTGACCACCAGGGGCAGCTCCTGCATTGAGCCTCTGCCCCCTGGTGGTCAGTGCACATCATAGCAACTGGTTGTTCTGCCGTTCGGTCAATTTGCATATTAGCCTTTTATTATCTATCTATCTATAAAACCCTAATATGCAAAGAGACTGAACAGCAGAATTGAACAACTAGTCGCTATGACATGCGCTGACCACCAGGGGGTGCAGGTGTAACACGGCAGGCATCGGCAGCAGGAGGCAGAGTGCGGAACATGGCGGGCATCAGCCTCGGCAGGATGGTGGAGCAGGTGAGCAGGGGCACCAGACCAAGGTGGGGTGCCAGTTGCTGTCATTAGGGCGAGCCTCTGGTGGTTACTGCAAATTCTTTGCTCCTATGCACCGCGGTCCCACCAGGTGCTTGCACCTCCTGCCGGCGCCCGCATCCACTGCTGGCACTGGCCCTGATCGCCCCTCAGGGCTTCTCCACCTTCCCCTGCTCCTGAGGGGCGATTGGGGCCGGCAGCCGCCTCTCGCACCCACTGCCGGCAACGGCCCCACTTGCACCCACTGCCGATGTTGGAGCTATCGCTCGCACCCACTGCCAGTGCTGGCCCCGCTTGCACCCGCAGCCAGCACTGCCGCTTGCACTCACTGCCGGCGCCCAGCACTTGTCCCAATCACTTGGAGCCATCAGCGGGTATGAGTGGTGGCTGCTGGCCCTGATCGCCCCTGAGGGCTTCTCCACCTCCCCCTGCTCCTGAGGGGCAATTGGGGCAGTAGCCTCACCTGCTGACAGCCCCGGCCCTGCTCACACCTCTGTGAAGTCAGCAGGTGCAAGCAGGGCCGGCACCATCAGCGCCTGGGAGTGTCAGTGTCGGGAGCGGGGTTGCCAGCAGACAGGGGACCAGAGTCTGTGGTGGGAGGGGCTGGGCGGGGGCACGGAGGATGGGCCAAGACCCGCCCCTGTGCCCACTGCAGCCTTGTGGCCCACAGTTTCTTTCAAGGTGCAAGAATTCATGCACTGGGCCCTTAGTATAGGATAAGAGAAGTACATATTTATTGTGGACAATGTTAGAAATAAGATATAAGGCAAAGAATTTCTAAATCATTCATAGTTTCCCACTCATAAATAGCTAACATCCATAAACCCCCACCAGATCCTTTGCTAGCAGATGGATGTATTTGCTTCTAGTCATTTAAAATATGTATGTATATTTCTAAAACTGATGCCATGTAACATAAACACATACCCTGATATTTCACATTTAACATATTGTTTATGAGGTTTTCTATATTTCAATATTTTGAATATTCTTTTTTCTTTTAATTCCTTTTGGAATTTCTTTTTTTAAACTCTTATTTTCAATTACAGCTTACATTCAATATTATTTTGTATTCGTTTCAGGTATACAACCTCGTGGTTAGAGAATCATAGAATTTACAGAGTGGTCTCTCCAATATTTCAAGTACCCACCTGACAGCATACATAGTTATTACAACATTATTGACTATATTCTCTATGCTGTACTTTACATCCTGAAAGCAGGTGCTTCACTAGTTGCATAGCCTTGTATGCATGGGTCATTAAACCCAGCAAGCGTTTCTTTGTTTTCTATGGATAAAGCTCTCCTTTCCTAACTTGACCTGCATGGTCTGGTCTGGTCTGGTCAGCACTCCAGCCTCCTCCTCAGACACTGAAAACCACCATACTTTCATTTAGTGGTTCATTCTGCTTAAAATAGCCCTCCCTGTGCTAGGCACAGTTTTAAGATGGCCCTCAAGATTCCTATCATACACATACCGTGTATAATCCCCTTCTCTTAAATGAGGACCTGACCTATGAGCATGAGATACCATACCCAAATTAGGTTACAGTATTTGGAGAAAGTAAATAGATTTTTCTGATATAATTAAGGGTCCATAATCAGTTGCTTTTTGAGTCAATCAAAAGGGGGATTATCTTAGGTGAGCCTGACTTAATCAGGAGAAAGTTCTTAAAAGAGGGAGTGGGTCCTTCCTGGAGAGAGACAATCTCCTGTTAGGCTTGAAGAAGTCAGCTGTCATGTTGAGGAAAGGGGTGTGAGAGGGTAAGAAACTGCAGGTGGCCTTGAGTACCTGAGAGCAGCCCCCCGCCCTCCCCTGAAAGCAGGAACCTCAGTCCTAAAACCAAAAGGAGCTAAATTCTGCCAAAAACCTAAGGGAACTTGAACAAAGATCTCAGCCCCAGAAACGAATGCTCCTTGGTCACCACCTGCCTATAGCCTCGGGAGACCCTACCTGGTGAGAACCCCACTAAGACTGGACCAGGAAAACTGTGAGATCAGGAATGCTGTTTGTGAGTCACTGAGTCCGTGGTAGTGTGATATTTGGTGATAGAAAATGAATGCGTTCCCCTTTTCTCTTCTTTCGGCAACTTCCACTCACCTTTGAGGTCTGAGCTTTGAGGTCCCTTCCTTCAAGGGACTCCTGCCCTTTCTATTTATTGTTCTGGCTCCTTTTTACTTCCCTCCTCAACAGCAATCACAAGGGGGATTGAAGTTGCCCGTTTTCTCACCTCCATACCCCTAACGCAATAAACAAGTAGGAATACTGGGGCTCGGAGAGGTGACAATGTATTTATCTGATGGCCAAAATTCACAGGGACATCTGAGGAAAAGCAACATATCTGAACCACATGCGAACTTGAATTTTAACAGATTTATCAACACAGAATGTTGTTTGAACCCAAATATAGGGATTTGACCACAATGTATAATATTTAATGTATTGTCTGAAGTTGGATTCACAGCAAAATGACTCAAAAAAACCCACTGACACAAATTTCATTGAATAATTCATGTGTGCATTAGCTGTGTTGTTACAGAATCTGAATCTATATACAATTTGTTATAGAACTTTGTCAGTTTTATGTAAAAATCTGAGTGAATAAAACTATACATTTATGGTAATTTCTCATGTATTGATTACCTCTGAAGAAAACACACAGTTTTCTTCACTGGGTTCCAAAGCCAGGTTAGCTGACAGCATCCCAGAAGCAGTTCTGTGCTGGGATCATGGGCTGACTCATCTGTGAGATTACAGGAGGCGAACAGGCCCTAAATGCTAATTACATCAGGCTGAAATCTTTCCAGATACTAGGACTAAGAGAGGTAAGATATTTTAATTCTACATTAAAGAGAGGGGTTTACACGATAATGCATCCAAAATAAACATGAAGGGCCAGTGATCCCTGCCTTTTTACGAAGACTAGGAAAGAAAGAAACCCTTTCTGCTACATACAAAACTGTGGTATTTATCCACCTTACCTACTGCCACATCTGAACTAATGCTGGACACTCACTGAAAAAGGTCAGCATTGATTGGCTTTTGATGAGGACAAAAATTTGCATCTTCAGCATTGCTGGACTAGTGAGTTAGGATCATTTCTAAGGCCCATCAGTTTCCTCTAATTCAGTGGTTCTCAACCTTCTGGCCCTTTAAATACAGTTCCTCATGTTGTGACCCAACCATAAAATTATTTTCGTTGCTACTTCATAACTGTAATGTTGCTACTGTTATGAATCGTAATGTAAATATCTGATATGCAGGATGGCCTTAGGCGACCCCTGTGAAAGGGTCGCTCGACCGCCAAAGGGGTCGCGACCCACAGGTTGAGAACCGCTGCTCTAATTGGATCTGCCAAGCCATAGAGCTGTTGGATCCAGAAAATATTCAATAATTCTCAAGCTTTATGTTTCATAAAAATCACTGGAATGCTTCTGTAGTATTCAGATGCCCAGTCCCTTCCCACAGAAATTCTGATTCCTTTAGGCTTGAAATGGAGGCCTGTGTATGTGTTTCAAACAACCCCAGGGATGGTTAAGATACAGGTGGTTTAATGCTCATACTTTCAGAATTATTGAGCAGATCCCTAAGATATTTGTGGTCATTGCTTCTCTAAGGACTTGCCCCTAAGAATGGATAGGTGTTTGCGTGGTGCTCTCTGCTCTGTATTAGAAAGGCCCCTTCCAATTGTATGGAGGTCCCTTTTCCTGGTAGAACTCCTAATCCAGTGAGGGGTAGGAAACTCAGATGCCTTTTGGGGTTAAGCAGGGATACAAAAGCAATCAGGTGAGGATTTCGCTGAAACGGAGAGAGTGAGCTCTAAGCAAAAGCCACTACTCAGCGTGCAGCAGTCCTGGCAGGCGGTAACCTGAGCTGAATGTTGCCAGATTGGCTCTTTTCAAGAGAAACTGAAAATCTGATTTTTATGGAAGTTTCTCTGATTTTTTTAAACAAAAATCCATTATTGGGCTAAGAAGCCTAATTTTCAACCTCTGCCTTAATCCATCAGGAAGATTCTCCATAATAAAGAGATCATTGACAGTGGTGGTGACGTTCAAACATGACCATGAACTTCATAGATGAGAAACGGGAAGGAAAACCCATCCACATTATGCTCCTCAAGGAAAGAGAATTGAGAAGGGGCTGCCTTTTCCACAGAGGAGACTGTGTTTTCTAGTGTTCAGCACATGAGAACTCGCAAAATTATATTTCTCCTCCCCTGTCCCCCTTCTTCTCCTCCTTTTCCTCCTCCTCTTTTTCCAGTAAAAAAAGGTTTTTAGATCTTCATTCTCATAATACCCCACACTTAATCACCCACAATACTCTGAGTAGATACACTCAAGGTTGTATCTATAATATATTAAGATGCTATAGAGTAGTGGTTCTCAACCTTGCTAATGCCACGACCCTTTAATATATTTCCTCATGTTGTGGTGACCCCCAACCATAAAATTATTTTCATTGCTACTTCATAACTATAATTTTGCTACTGTTATGAATCGTAATGTAAATATCTGATATGCAGGATGTATTTTCATTGTTCGCGACCCACAGGTTGAGAACCGCTGCTATAGAGTAAAGCAGATTTCTGCAGCTGCCCAGGACTCAACCTCATTCTGTAGGCTGGCCTGTAGCTGATGTCACCTTGGGCTGCAGGAGTGCAGGGGTGAAGTGCATGGAGAAGGGGACAGAGGTCCCGTTCAAGTGAGGCTGGGGGTCAGACTATGAGCTGTGCGCCAGTGCTAACAGAAACTGCCCATGCTGATGCCAGTGAAGTTCCTCATGAGCCACCATCTCTCTCAGAAATGTTGGGAACCATCTAAACGTCCCAAATAGCCAACTTTACTTCTTCCCCTGAGGTGTCAGTTTCTTCCAAACACATGGTCTGTGTTTGGAGAAAATCCTGGAGAGCACAGATAATTCCTAAATCAGGCAAACAACCAGGAAAACCTCTATAATCGGAGCCCAAAAACTCCATATGGCAAATTTGACAGAAGTCTGCTCTAAAAGTCCCTCCTGAAAGCATCGGCTTGTGCCAGCTTATACAAAAATCCAGGCCGTGCCAGTTTCCCTGCCCCTAAACCACCAAGACCAAATCATCTTTTGAGCTTTTCCGCACTCCTTAGTGTGAATATCATCATTGCAAGAATACATCTCCTATGGGGGACGGGAAGGTTCAAGTATTTTATTATAAACCTTTTACTTCAAAATATAGAATTGGGATCTTGATAATGATCTCAACAGGATATTTTAAGATCCAATGGTGAGCATTATAAAGAATGATTATCCAGGGGAAATCCAGGCTTAACTGAACTGTGAACATGTTAGGTTTTCAATGATAAAATCTGGTTGGCTTAATACCTAAAGATATTTCCTCTTTTAAAGCCTTTATTTAAAAGAGAAGGAGGGAGGGAGGAGAGAGAGAGAGAGAGAGAGAGAGAGAGAGAGAGAGAGAGAGAGAGAGATATGCTGGTCATCTAATTATAGAAGGGGAAAAAAACCTCCAGTGATAAATTATTGCTTTGGGATATTCAATAGGTTAAATTACCTAATGTTTGTTCTTAATTTTGTTTATTGTAATTTCAACTGAATTTAGTTTTTAAAGAAGTTAATATGACAGAAGGTGTTATGAAAACCTATCTGTTTCATAGTATCCATAGCACTACTTTTGTTTGAGGCTAGAATCTACTTTCTATTAAGATTGCTAGTTCATTAAAATCCATTATTTTAGGTATGCCAATATTCAATTAAAATAGACTCATAGGTATATATATATATATATATATATATATATCCATTAGAATATGTCCTTGTTAAGTTTTTACATCCACTAAAAATGATGTTCACAAATAATTTTTATTGACAGAGGAAAGTATTATAATGCTGTTAGATACAGATTGTTAAACTACATATACTCTATGTTCCCAATTATGCATTGGAAAAAATATATCCTAGTATTAACAGTAAATAACATTTAATGATGGGATTAAGAGTGAATAAAGCAAATCAAAACCACATGATGCCACTTGGCATCCATTAAAATAGCTATTATCAAAACATATTTTTAAATAAAATAATGGATGAATACAAATATCATCTCTACAGCAGAAAACACATAAATGTTTAAAAACTAAAATGTGTTTAATTCACACCTTTTGACAGAAGGCAGATGAGAAGAGTAAGATAAAATAAATGACTCATTAATGTGAACCTATTATAGTAAAGAATCATCTGGAAAACAAAAAAAAAAATTACAGATTGTGTTCTTAAGAAACAGACCTTTATTTAATAGAGATTATCTCCAGGGTAGTGGATGCTGTGGACCAGAAGCTTAACTGTTTTATTTCATAATTAGTATTAGCATCTTACAGCTTCTGACACCCCAGGGAATAGGTGAATCCCAGTCAAGGGGATTAACATCATTCCCCCTCACACACACCTACCCCTGCCAGCCCCCACCATAGGGAGGAAGGACTGGCTTTTCCATCTCCCCAGGGAATCACTGGTCTGTTCCTCACAGATTACCAGGTGGAGGAAGAACCAATAAAGGCAAAATTCTCTGCTGGGCACATGTGCAGTAGGAGCCAAAATGGCAACCACAGAGGGGAGGTGTCTAGCTTGGGAAAGGGATCAGATTGGATGAGGGGATGAAACCCCAGAAGATCTATGAAAGAGATTGGATGGGTAGGAGGACGCAACATAAACCCATGAAGAGCCAGGAAAGAGATTGGTTAGTTTGAAAGAAAGCGTACCCCTTCCCAAGCCCAAGGTAATATAACTGAAGCAAAGGCCCCTTCCAGGATCACCTGTTTGCCCCATTTGGTTGCTGGTTGGCACAAGTTCTCTCCATAGCAGCTGCACGGGCCCCAGCTTGGGTGGGCTCCAAGCGTGGGCCTGGGTGCAGCAGCACAGTGCAGGCCCAGCCTGAGCACAGCCAGCAGCAGAGACTAAGCTAGCCAGCGGGAGCAGAGACCATGCTGGCCAGTGGAGGCCTGACCCTCCTGGTGGGCACTTACGCTCATCAGACCCAGGACCTACTCCACCGTGAGACGGAACTAAGCCATGTGGTGGTGGATGAGATATCAGGCACCTGGACACAGTTCTTCCTGTTTGTTTCGGCGCCAATAAGTCTTACTATGCTTCATCCTCCCATGCATGAGTTCCCAAAATGCTTTCCTTCTGACTCCATGGAAGAGCCCCATTTCCACTGGCAACAATGCAATTTTAAACTATCGAGGCATGACTTTGATAATAAAAACAAAAATTTTTGTTACTTACTAAACAGATGTGAAGTTTAATTCTAGTAAAATACAAATAAATTGTAAAGAAAAGGAGTTCATTAAGCTCATTGTTTATATACATGGGCTGCTAGAAGGCATGAGTGTCACCCACAAGCTGCACTCATCTCTTATTTATATTATTAATTTACTTGTTCTAGATAATAGAAAGATGAGATTCATCCTGATTTTCTAAATGTCAAATTTCATGAATTATAATCAGTGAGGTTTTGCTAATGCTAAGGGAAATGGAAATAGATGTATTTTTCAATTTTCTGTGAAAACTGAGTCTAAACCATATGCAGTATAGAGAGATGAGATTTCATACAGGTTCTCTGAAGTTTCAGGGTGTTTTTGTTAAATATATCAAACATTTCCTTTATGATTTCTGCCTTTGAAGTTGTGTTTGTAGGTGGTTACTCCAAACATCCAAGATTATTTAAGTATTCAGCATCTTTTATTCTGGATTTCTGTGTATTCCATTTGTATAGTTAGTTCTCAAAAACTCTATAGATGAACCTTATTTTGAAGTATTATATGAGATTAGTTTCTAACTTTTGTCTCAGCAAAGTTCTTCAAAAGTAAATGTATTACAGAATTAATACACAGTCACATAGATAAGAGACAAAGTTCTAAAATGCCAACTATACTCCCAGTTATTATCCTTTTATTCCACCTTTCCCATTCACCCTTTCTTTCCATTCAATTTCTCTTTCTTGCCATCTTATTTTATGTACTTGTTTGTCTGTGTGTGAGAGGGTGGTTGCCACATATGCCAAGCACCAAACAAAGCACTTTTACATGTTCACGTAATTAATCACCAAAATAGACTCATTAAGCAGAAATTATTCTATCTACTTCAAAGGTACTGAAAGAGGGACCTGGAGAGATTGGGGTGCTGGAGACAACAAGAGATCAGTGCCTGACAAATGGGAATGTGTATATGAGGTCCTGGAAACATTAAAATACGGATTCTTACTCAGTAAGTCTAGAAGGGGCTTAAGATTTTCCCATCTAATCAGCTCCCAGGTGATGTTTATGCTTATTCTGATGGTCCATGGGTCATACTTTAAGCGGCAAGAACAAAGATGACAATTAGAAGGTGGAACTTGAGATACAGTTAGGTCTTTAGACACCTGTTTCTTTCCACTCTTCCATGCTTCCTCTAGCTGCTGTCAGTACACATCTGTGCTTATCTTTCTAACAAGGTCCCCACCTGACAGAAACTCGGTTTCTCAAGCCCCATCTTTGTTTACAAGGATAAATAGTGTTACAAATACTTTAAAATTCTGAAAGTCAAACTGAGTGATGAAAAGAAAATCAGAAAACAAAAAGGCAAAGCATTTATACCACATAAAAAGTTCCAAGCCCACTTTCCAAGGGAACTTGTGGAAGTACCACCAGTAAAACTAGTTTTTACAGAAGACCAGAGAATTATATTCCAAAGAAAACCCAGAAGGGCTGAAATATTCAGTTCGTATTCCATAATCTACCCATTCTATAAATACAGAACATTCATAATTATTCTTCAGATCAATGTCTATTGTGGATGTCTTTGAAATGAGAACATTCTAGTCCTACATCCAATGTATTCTTAGGAAACAGGAAGAAAAAATGATCACCATTCAGTATGAGACTAACATTTTTTAATAGCAAGCCTGCAAGGAAGGACATTTGTTCAAACAAATACATATTTTTGAGTCACATAATTATGGTATCTACAAAAGACTTAATTTGAACTTGACAAAAATAATTATTTTAAACTATGAGGCGATTGCCCTTGGAGTGAACAAGAGTTACATATGATTCAGGCAATTGTTTTCTGGATTGCTCACTAAACTATGACAACTATAGGACATTTCTTAGCTTAGGACTAAAGGATCAAATTAGAATTTTCCATGTGCCCCCAAAATAAGACAGAAATCTAGTGAGAAAGCTTGATTTAACACAGAGTTCATCATTCCAGTTTAATACCACTACTTCCTGGTAATAAGTAAGAATGATATCATTTTTAGCTGAAACTTTAGAGATTAACTCACTCCCTTTTCTTGACAGTGATTTTACTATTCGTTTTGCTTATCAAAAGTGGAAAATAATAAATGGCATTTTTCTTTTGTCACTGGAATTCTACAGACAGATATGGATTTGCTCTTCCAGATAACTGAGCCATTATATGTTCATACATATAATGCAGATGAAGGAAAGACTGTCTACAAGCTTATTATTTTAGCAGAAGAAAAAGTCAGGATTGAATGTCATATTAATGTGAAAAAAGTGTATTTCTGTAGGAGCATGTTTCTCCCATCAATGAGTGAGACAGTGAAAGCATAAATCTCCCACACATCAATGGGAGAAAAAATCTTGTAGTGATGAGTACATGAAAGATTTTCCCCCGAACAGTGGAGACTACACAGTCACAGTAGCTGCAAGTAATTCTGTAATAACCTTACTCTCTTACTCATGTGGCACCTGATAAATACACTGAGACCTTTTCCTCTTGTCACTGGATTACACATTTCATTTGCATAATGTGCCTAAGAAGAAATATAATGGAACTGTCTGAAATTTCAACTGAAGTAAGTCATGGGGGAAATGCAGAAGCAGGAATCTCCCTAAAATATATTGCATTACAGGGAAAGTCAACATGAAGTCTCAAAATGTTCATTTCCAAGTACTGGAATCATGTTATTTCCAAACTCCTATAAAAAAATCTTGAATACTTAGCCCTCTTTTAAAAGTATTCTTCAAAACATAAAAAGCAGTTTTCAAAGAAAATGAGTCTTCCTAAAATTTCTTTTTTGTAACGCACCCAGTTGGTAAAAGGTATGAGTGCTTCATTTTATGTAATAGCGCTCTTTAGCATTACCGACAGGAAAATGTGAGGAATGGAACAATGCCCTAAAGCTAAGAATTTTCCTGTATAAGAGGCCTGGTTTCCAAGATAATCTCCTTGTCACCTGTCAGATCTGTCAGATTCTAAAACTTATTCCAGAATTCAGAATCAAGAATTCCTGAGCAGGGGTTCAAAGTCAGTGACCACCTGAGAGCCAACATAAATTAAATTATCTTTAGAATGGTTGCTGGGGATACCCTTATGGCCTTGGTCCATCTGAATATACACATCATGCACTTGCCTAGAGCAGGGAACATCTGTACTCTGTCTGGTATAAATAACAATAATTTGTTATTGTCATTGTGCTTCCTGGGAAATCACATTTGTTTATCTGGTTTTTTGAGCAATTTATAGGGGCCTAACTCCAGAGAAGTTATTCTTTTTTATCTGTTTTAAAAATTCTAGCTCCCAAAAATACATCAAAGGCTATTATAGTTTCATGATATATGAAAAAGAATACTTGAAATTTTCTTCAATTCAGGTATTGAAGTCATCTCTGAATATAACATGGGAGGGACTATAAATAAATTATGACTAAGAGCTACCAGGTTTATTTCCCTGGTGAGCAAGTCCATTTCTGAATCAATATTTATTTTTGAGGACTATCGACTACTAACAAGAACTAGTAATATTTCAAAAAGATGGAACTCTTGAAGCCATTCCTCAATGGGTTTGATGCACCAATAAATCTATCAGCCAGACTGTTTCTAAGACCCCTAGAACATATGCTAAGGTACATAGGTGGGAAAGATCTATAAGTATCATATGGACCTCATAACTAGTTACCCAAAAGATCAGAATTTAAGAAGGTTACAGAAGGAAGGAAGGAAGGAAGGAAAGAAGGAAGGAAGGAAGGAAGGAAGGTCGGAAGGAAAAAAAAGAAAGGAAAGGTTAGTTTCTATTTGGAACTGTTTTTCCATACAGAAACAAATATTTCAATGGTTCTGAGTTTCACTTGGGACCATAATAAGAAACAGGTACATTTTCTAGATAAATGGATATCTGAGAGGTGAATATTTTCCTGCTACACTTGTGAAACTGCTAAGACTGACCCTGGCATTCCTTCTTGATGCTCTCATAGTTAACCCTGAACTATGGTGTTTATATGAAACAAAGGGAGCAGAAAACCAATTTCCCTCTGTCTCACATCTCTGTGGTAGGGTGCATCATTTCTTCACCCTTTTATCCACCTGCTTTACCATGGAACTTGGCTGCAAGAATGAGAGAACCTTACCCACTCCTTAACGTTGCCTTCAACCATAGGACATCAGCAAATGTAAGAAAAGAGGCTGTAAAGAGTGCTTGTGTATTAACCTGTTTCCTTTAACCTTGACTATATCTACAAGAAGAACACTCCCAGTCAAGTCCATATTTCCAGGAGGAGGATGAGAAATAGATGGAATAGAGCCATTCCCCACCTACATAGATGTTGAATCTAGCTGATGCTCACAGAACTAGCTACAAGTTTAACACCAGATGACCATCAGACATGCTAGAAATAATAAATAATCGTTGTTTTAAGCAACACTAATAGCTAACCCATAAACTCTCTTGGTGCCTTCATAGGGGGGAGCCTAACAGAATTAGTTAATTTTTCTATGGGTATCAGTCTCAGTGGGACATCATCCCTCTTTGCCAAAGCAAAGGCTCACTCAGGTGAAACAATGAGAAAAAAAGGTAAATTATATTTTTCACAAGGGTCTCAAAGAAGAACTACTGTGTGCTGCTCAATATTAATGAGGCTCCTGAATAAATATTATACAAGTACTAAAGCTATATTGAAATTTATTCTTTGATGGTAAGAAATAATTGTTACAAAGTCATTAGTGTTGTTACCTGTAAAGGCAACTGAAAATAACTATTATTTAAATGGATACCATTTATAATCTTTAGTAAGTGCCCGTCTTTCCCCAAACAGGTAAGAAGTGCATCTTTAATTTCCTGGGGAGAACCAATTCAAGTAAAATTTCAGGCTAATACATCAACAAACAAGAACCTATTTGTCAGTAATTGCCACCTGGGTATTTTTTATAAAGATATGAGAGTTGTCTCATTTTTTCATCTTTGCCTGTACTGCTTGCTAATGGACAGTTTTATGTTTGATGTCAAAATAGGAAATGGAAGAATAAAGAGGAGGCAATATCTAATGGACACATTGCATCCATTCATACTGTTTTTACTGTCTCCATCGCTTTCCGTCTGACAAAGCCTCGGAAAGAACTCCCTCTTGAGAGGCATTCAAAAGAACAGTTAGTGCTCACTTCACATTGCCCATAGGTTCTTGGAAAGTGTGACTTTAAGTGAAGCAATGCAAAATAAAGCCAATTTCATCACAGGCTAATTGATATAAATGAGGTAAGTTCCTACAGTATATTTCCAGGCACGAAACCACCAACACTTCTAATGTTAATCATTGAAATAAATGTGATCTATACATACATGTAAGAAGGATCAATAAAAATAGGTAAGGTAATTATTTCCCAATCCATTTAAAACAATTCAGGGTCATGGGTAGCCAGAGCCAATCTGGCAGCTCAGGGCACAAGGCAGAAACCCACCCTGGACAGGACACATTTCCATGGCATGTTACCCTGCCATATGCCCACACTCACTCAGACCGGGACAATACAGGCACACCGATTCACCTAATGTGCACGCACACCTTGGGGCTGTGGGAGGAAACCGAAGAAAACCCACTCAGATGGGGGAACGTGCACACTCTACACAGAGAGTGCCCCTGGCTGGGAATTGAATTTATAACAAAAGGACTCTAAATGAAACCACATGATTCCAGGACTTGCTGTAATTCCAAGCACTTCAAATGATAGCAGGTGTTCTTGCTTTAGCAACTCTCTGGAAAAAAAACAAAAACTAAGAATATATGTAAGTTTCTTTATAAGGCAAGATTATTTTATGATTTTTTAAAAAGTATGTGTAATCAAGTTTTCTAAACAGGATGATAAATAACCAGCTAAGTTTTACCAGTTTTCATAAAAATAAACTGACATAAACTTCTTTAATTTGTTCTAAAAATATTTGTGTTTCCACTGCTGGATAATGCAGTGTGTGATTAGCAGTACCACGGTGAGAGTCTTCACAAGTGAGGCACTCATGGAGATGGTACGTGGAGCCCAGGGGATCAAGGAGGATGAAGTATTGAGTCTGGATCAGGGGTCCTCAAACTACGGCCCTCGGGCCACATGCAAATACAAATATTGTATTTGTTCCCATTTTGTTTTTTTACTTCAAAATAAGATATGTGCAGTGTGCATAGGAATTTGTTCATAGTTTTTTTTTAAACTATATAGTCCGGCCCTCCAACGGTCTGAGGGACAGTGAACTGGCCCCCTGTTTAAAAAGTTTGAGGACCCCTCTGGATGGAAGAGCTTAACAAGTTGGGTTTGGGTTCCTAGAAGACTTCAACATGGATCAAGTGTCAGGCCTGATCAAGTTTACAGATGGGTCCACTACAAGTAGGATGACTACTGCTAAAGGTGGGCATGCAGGGATTATGGTTGAAGAGGCCAGACTCTTGAGCCCAGCAGCATTGAGGAAAGATGGGATATTTGATAGGTAGGATTGGAGCTTTTTGAGTCATGGGTGGCTCCAACTTGTTAGGCATAATGGAAGTAAGAAGATAAAGGAGAAACCAAAGAGATGTCAGTGGTAGTTACAAGAACCTGCAGAGTAAGGGGCGGGGGTGGCTTTCATGGTCCCAGTGAATTGGGGATAATGGGTCACATTTCCAAAAAAATAATGAAGACTCTGGTAGTTTTTTTACTGTGGGAATAGATAGTTGATGTAGAAGATGTGTTAATGGGGATGAGCTTTGGGTCCATGGAGAGGGATATTGTGAAGTAGATGAATGCATAAGCTTGAAAACTTGAGACATTGCAATAACTTGTTATTGATTTATCTTCAAAAGATACAATGAATTTAGTTAAGAGCACTTTCTTCTTAACTGAGAAATTCTATGAGTAGGAAGCAATCTTCAACTTTTTTCATATGCACACACTCCATTGAGTTTTATTTTTTACTGAATTGTTATATAATAAGGAATAATTATTTTACTTATTGAAGTTAATAGTTACTATTGTTAGTAATAATTAATATTCAACTTAGTGACAATATGTAAGCTAATTGCTGAACAGACCATTCAAATGAATCACTTTTAAGGTATATAATTTAATAATAAAAATAGTTTTAAAACCTATAAGTCTATATTCTAATAAAAACTGATAATGAAATATAAGTCACATTTAAGTAGCTTTTAATAACAAAGTAACTGTAAATGATAAGTGTAAATATAATTGCAAGTAAAATATAAACTCAGGCCCCCCTAAAGAATCCAAACTATAGGTTTTTTTATTGTGAACTTATTTTACATTCAGAATATAACCTATATTTAATTTAGCAATATTTTTATAGAAATTTGGGGATCAGGAAGCCCAATTCGTTTTTTAACCCAGCAACAATTTACTGAGTTACACATTTTTCTAAATTTTTATTTTTTACCAAAGCCTAAAGCAGCCTTAACTGGAAGAGTTGCCAAACCCTTTTGTTAGCCAGCTAATAGACACAAATGCTGAAATGGTAAGTAGATTTCTATTTCTCAGTAAGGTTACTAAATCTCCCCCATTTGCCAAATTATCAGTTCAATTCACTAAATTAAATCAAGCGACCATTCAAACCTGTGGGAAAATAATCAATTGGAGTGGCTCTCAGTTGCATGGAGAAAAGGAGAGGGGAGGAGTAACTGTTCCATTTTTTCTGTTCTATGGCTAATGTTCTTCCTTATCTCCGCCTTTGTCTCAGAGTGATGGGCACTAACTTCATCCTGTGAAGACATATGTTGCAAAGGGTTGCCCTTCTACCTGTGCATTGCAGCTCCCCGGGGAAGACCATTGTTTTAAAAAAGCAGATTCTCAAATTCTCAAACTTGAGGATGGAACACTATGAGTGTGGGGATCTGAATGTGCATTTTTGAAAATTTTGTTAAAGCTTGGTGAAATCAGGGTTGTTTTCCTGTTGCTCAGAGGCTTAAAAGTAGTAAGAGAGCAGCTGGCAAAGGCTTGACTAGAGCCAGTCTTGAGAAAATTGGAAAGCAGTCCTAATTCTGAGTTGTACTCTCAGTTCATCTTAGAGTTTATTTAAGCAGCTTGCTTGCCCTCTTGTGAGTTTGGCAGCCCTGTGCTTGTGGATTATCTTCTCACTGCCCAGAGGACCACTCAACCCTACAGGCAGCTGAGTGCTGAATGCAATGCCCACCTGGCTATGCCTTGTCTTTCAGGACATTTTGAAGATCCCTAGGCCAAGCATGTCAAATTCAAAGACTAACACGGGCCAAATAAATGAGGAATGTGGCCCGTGGGCCGCGAATTTGACATGCTTGCCCTAGGCCAGTGGTCGGCAAACTACGGCTCGAGAGCCACATGCGGCTCTTTGGCCCCCTGAGTGTGGCTCTTCCACAAAATACCACGTGCGGGCGCGCACTTAAAGCGCGATTGAAACTTCGTGGCCCAGGGCAGAAGTCGGTTTTCGGCCTGGGCTAGTCTACTTTGAAGAAGTGGTGTTAGAAGAAGTGGGGGGTGGACTATATGATGAATGAAAGGAGATAGACGAAACAAGTATACAAGACAAGTGTGGATGGGAGAGTTAGAAGGGGTCGACCTCAGCGAACGTACCTCAATCAGATTGAGGACGTATTTAGCAAAGGCCAGCTTAGGAGTACCCTAATTAAGTTAATAACAATGTACCTACCTATATAGTTTAAGTTTAAAAAATTGGCTCTCAAAAGAAATTTCAATCGTTGTCCTGTTGATATTTGGCTCTGTTGACTAATGAGTTTGCCAACCACTGCCCTAGGCTATCAAAATAATGTATGTTTTGCTGCTTTACTTCAGGGCCTTCATCTTTAAGTTTTGACCAGCTAATACATTTTAAGCCATCAAAGGGTTCATTAAGTTTCAATTCCATTTAAAATGTTTATGCAGAAGTAATACTTGCTTAAAACAGAATTGGAAAACTCAGCAAAAAATGAACATGTCTTACATAATCTGACTAGTCATGAGCATCCTCTGCTTATTCTGACCGCTATCATATGTATCTATTCATGTTGTAAGTGTTGTATCTGTGTCTGCAGGATAGTGTGTTGTTTTAGCCTCCACTTCTGGAACCAAATTGGCTGAATTTGAATCCTGGCTCTGCGATCTTGGGCAACTCACATGGCCTCCATCAAGGCTAGTTAGTGCACTGAACTAGACTAATTTAACTAATTTATCCTTGTAGACCTTATATTACTTTTGTGTCCTTGTTCATTCTTCATCATTTAACTGAATGTATCTTCTAAGTTACATGTTATTTTTAATATATATTTATGTTTTTATTGATTGTAGAGAGAGAGGAAGAGAAAGGGACAGAGTGAAACATCGATGAGAAAGAAACGTTGACCGGCTGCCTCCTGCACACCCCCTACCAGGGACTGAGCCCACAACCCAGGCATGTGTCCTGACTGGGAATTGAACTGGCAACCTCTTGGTACATGGGACAATGCTCAACCAACCAACCAACACCTGCTGGGCAGTATACGTATTATTTTGATACTGATCTCTGTCCATTGACCTGAGCTCTTATGGGAACTGTAACAAATGTAAGGTATTATTTTAGTTTCCTAAGCACCACACTTTTTAGCTTAGGATTCTTTTTTTTTTAACATAGCATGTCTGTGATAGTGTCAGCATTGTGACTAGGGGAGGCCTTTTACCCATCCTGAAAAATCTACATTATTTTAAAAATATCCCTCCATGACACTGATGAAATCCTACAGAACTGTAAGGATGAAAGGGATGCTGCAGTTTAAAACCCTGATTGGTCCCCGGAAGGGTGAGTCACTGAGCCTTGCTCTGTGCACAGCATTCATGGGAAGAGCACACAGCACAGCAGCATTCTTTTGAGCTGGCAGGGAGCTGAAATTAACCAAAATACCCTCCTCTTAGAGGCTCTTCAGAGAAGGACTTGCTTTCTATTCGATAACCTCATGGTTCACGCAGGGCAGCCATGGCTTCAGTAGGATGTGTGCACGGACTTTCCGCAGATGTCTTAGACGAGCCATGAGTCCAGAGGATGCTAAGCAATGATCAGCAAAGAATCTGACACCTCCCAGAGCTAAACATTTTAATCGGACATGGTAGAGGCTTTAAAATTTTTAAATACGCACATGAGTCTAAAAACATGTCATTTTTGCAATCGAAATTGTAAAATGTGTGGCCATTTCCCCCCTCTTGGCTGTAACGTGAATGTGAAAGAGATTTCCTATGAATTGATTCTGACAAATGCTTTTATTAATTGATTTTAGAGAGAGAAAGAAAAATATTGATTTGTTGTTCCACTTATTTATGCATTCATTGGTTGCTTCTTGTATGTGTCCTGACAGGGGATCGAACCCACAACCCTGGCATACTGGGATGATGCACTAACAAACTTAACTACCTGTCCAGGGCCATTCTGACAAATGCTTTTAAACACCTGTATGACCAATCAACATTTTTAAGAAATTAGACTAGCTCTACTTTATATTTCATATGCCCTCTACCCTTTCACCAAGAATTATTCAATGTTGGCTAATAATTAGTTGTCATGTGAAGGGGTATTTCAATATGCCTTGTAAACAGCTGTGCACATTTATAAAGCGCGTGGCGTGTGTCTCTGAATGTCCACAAAAGGTTGCCCTCTGAGTTTTAATGTGTTATTTCTGGTGATGCCATTTCCTGTGTAGCTCTATGGGAATAACAAACCCGACAGATTGGCAGTATGTTTTCTCCTTAGATGCCTGTGGAGCTTGTCCTTTGGACAATGCTTACAACCACACCCCATGGGGTTTGTTCCTTTGAAATGTGGGAAAGAGGTGGGCCTGCCGGGAGGATTTGCTGGTACAGGCTGACACATGACCTCACTCCCACCAGGTTCTCCAATGAACCCTACTCAGAGCTGAGCAGGATGCTGACAGGCTGCCGTGGAGGACACAGTGCCCAGAACAGCAGCAAACATTGTCACTGAACGGCAGCTCCGCTCCAGGTCACCTAACACTCTCTTTCTGGGATGGGCTCGCCAAGAAATGATAACTACCTTGTTATCAGGAAAAGGCAGCAAGCTGAGGCTTTCTGTGAAATAGCCTCGTATTCTCTGCATGTCTCCCTGGGGATGAATTTGTGAGATATATGCAAAAGGAAGGTGAATGCTCAAGGCCCAGAGCAGGTGGCCTTTAAAACGTAAGTGAACGATTCAGGTGGAAAACATTTCTTAGAATTCTTCAGTAAATAAAACTTAAAAACAAGCTGGATTTAACTAGTAGATAAGGGTTTTCTATTAGAAAAAAACTAACTTTAAATTATTTATAAATGACACATATATTTTGATAGTTCTTCTATGTAAAGTAAATAATCACAGTAATGGAAGGGCTCTAACTGCAAGTAAGATCTGGGGGTTAATCCCAGTTAACCCCAAACCCGCTAACAGAAAGGCAGAGGTGCCATGGGGTTTACACAGGGCCTTTGCAGGCTTCTGTGGAGTCAGGAGGAACCTGGGTTCTTCTCCCTCACACCCCACGGCTAATCAAATCCAGAAGAAACGTGACCGTAAAGTTCTGACTAAATCTTCATAGACCACTCTTTATTTTGAAACAGGGTGAATATAGTACACATTTATTGTCACCTAAATTGTAAGTTCTTTATATTTTTACTAGAGGCCCGGTGCACAAAAATTTGTGCACTCGGGGGGGGGGAAGGGGGATCCCCCAGCCCGGCCTGTGCCCTCTCGCAGTCTGGGACCCCTCGGGAGATAACGACCTGCTGGCTTAGGCCTGCTCCCAGGTGGCAGAGGGCACGCCCAATCCCTAGGTGCAGCCCCTGGTCAGGCTCAGAGCAGGGCCGATTGGGGAGTTGGGGCGCTGCCCCCTGTCACTCACAGAGCAGGTCCCATCAGGGGGGTTGGGGCTCCGTACCCTGTCACACACAGAGCAGGGTCGATCAGGGGGCTGGGGAGCTCCCCCCTGTCACGCACAGAGCAGGGCCCATCAGGGGGTTGAGGAGCTCCCCCCTGTCACTCACAGAGTAGGGCCGATAGGGGAGTTGGGGCACCGCCCTGTCACACACAGAGCAGGGCGGATCAGGGGGTTTGGGCGCTGCCCCCTGTCACGCTGATCCCGGTGCCGGGAGGCCTCGCTGCTCCGCTGATCCCGGTGCCGGGAGGCATATTACCCTTTTACTATATAGAATAGAGGCCTGGTGCATGGGTGGGGGCCGGCTGGTTTGCCCTGAAGGGTGTCCTGGATCAGGGTGGGGGTCCTCACTGGGGTGCCTGGCCAGTCTGGGTGAGGAGCTGAGGGCCGTTTTCAGGCTGGCAGGTGACTGAAGCTCCCAACTGCTCTTTTTTTTCTTTTTCTTTTTTCTATTCTGGGCCAGCTTTAGCTCTGAGGCCTTGCTGCTGAAAGCAGGTTTCTGGCCTTTACCTTCTGTATTTGATACAATGTTGCGGTCCGGCTGGCTGAAGCCCAGCTGACTGAAAGCCGGTTTCTGGGGTTTTGTTTAGCTTCTATATTTGCAACATAGTTGCTTAGAGTTGCAGCTGAGAGGCCGGCAAGTCAGGCGGGGAACGTTGGAGTCCTCCATCACTGGAGCAAGCAAGCCTCCCTGTTCGCTTCAGTGCATGGCTGCCGGCCGCCATCTTGGCTGACAGTTAATTTGCTTAAGGATATGCTGATTAGCCAATGGGAAGGGTAGCGGTCGTATGCTAATTACCATGTTTCTCTTTTATTAGTGTAGATATGAAGTTAACTATTTGACCATTTCTATATCCAATTTTAAATGGTGGCCACTTACTATAGTAATAATAGTAATAAACTATTATATACTGAGCGCCATCTTATGCATGTGTCTCATGTTCCTTCTCTGCTTTGATTCTCCCACTGCAAGGTAAGCTTTGCTATTATCACAGATGAGGAGACTGAGGATCAGAGAAACACGGGAACACTAAAGCCACACAAGTAGTCCGTGTGTGGTGCACAAAGTCCAACTTTAGTCCTCAGACATGTGATTGCTGCTAGCACACCTTCCTCCAGCACTGTTAAGTCACCTGGTTTCCTTTAAGTACTTTGTATGTTCTTTAACTCTGAGACACTATGAACATGTCATTTACTAATAGTTTACCAGGGAGCAAGTTTATGGTTAAGCAATGGTATTAAATCAACAGTTCTATGTTCAGTCTCCACTGTCTTCTCGATCATTCCTGCCATTTGTTTAGAACAGTTAAAAGAGTTAAACAATGACAATTAACTATATTTTGCCAGAGAACCATTTTTAAAAATTTATGGCAGAGTGGACTCGTATTATCTGTATTTATTGTTTACTGAAAATATTAGGATCTTAATTCTCTCTGATTATACTATAGGTTTCATCTGTGCCTACTTTATCTAAAGCAATATTTTCACCTAGGTACTGAGGCATAATTGTTGAATCCAAAATATTGCACTCTAGTAAAAAAAAAAGGAATAAATGGTATTTCCATTACAGATAAGAAATACTTTCTCTTATTTTTTCCAAATTCCAAAAATGTGTTGGGATAAACAGAAGAGCGAAACTGCTTATTCCATCCCAGACAAAACCCAGAATAAAGGGAGTATCAAGCATTTCTGTAAATTTACATACAAAGGTACATGAAAACACAGCTAAGCTCTAGTATCAACAATATCTCTAAAACAGAAGTAGCCATTCCTTCCTTTTGAAAGGCTTTCTAGATTTTGAGGAGTCTCTGGAGCATGGATGACAAGCAAAACTGAGGTTGTCACGATCCGCTTAATCAAGTGTCTCTTCAACAAGTATCCATAGGGAGTAAACAGTGTCTAATGAGGTTCTAGGAAGATTTGTTAGATAAGGTTTCCATCAGACATGGAGTTCTTTAATTAATTATGATAGTCCCCCCAAGAGACTAACTAAGCAGTGTCTTCCTCTCTTAAAAAATGTCCTCCTAAATACGTATTTCTCATAAAGCAGAAAGTAAAGGCTTCCTCTACTCCTTAAAGATAACTTGCAAACGAAATTAAACAAGATAGCAAGGGTCACCTATGTCTGGAATCCTAAGGACTCTTCTGATTTCTGAGGACAAGACAGGAAGCTAACTTAATTGAGGTGTGCAGAGAGAGAAGGGTCTGAGTGAGGAGTAAGGCATGAGGCCTGGAAGCTGGGGTGGGAGGTCTTGAAGAGTGCACTGCTGTGACCCGGCAATGGTTGGGAAACATTGTATGTGAAATGAGAACACATTTTTGGAGACGCATGGATGTCACTGAAATAGAAAAGATAAATATGTCGTTCCATGTCCCTTCAGCTAACAACAACAAAAAGAGAACAAATTCATTCATAAAAATTAAAAGTACAATTAAATGTTATTTTTAACTTTTCTAGCAAATTCTAAAATTTTTATAGTGGGCTGTATTATAAAATATACCGAGAATAAGTAGAACTAATCATGGGAGGGTTAATTTGGTATAACTCTTTAGAGGACAATTTGGTGATATCTATCAAATTTAAAAATATATTTGCCTCTGACTTAGACATTTCAGCATCAAATATTAATTCTATAGCTGTATTTACTTTATATGCACAAATAATTATGTAAAAGGACAGCCATTCTAACACCGGGTAATGGCAAAAGATGGAAACAACCCGATCACCTCCCAACAGGAGACTGATGAAATTCATTATATCTCATCCATATAATGCTAAGCCCTGAGAGCCCTGTTAAACGTACTGTGGTATCTGCATGCACAGTTAGGAATCGATCTCCTTGCTATACCATTAAGGGAAATAAGCAAGAAGCAAAATGGGTTCTATTAGATCCTTGTACATAGGTGAACACATCAAAGGTATCTGTCAGAAATGCAGAAATAGAAGTCACTTTGAAAGGGCAATGAAAAATTGAGAGACTAAGGGGTAAGGCAATTCACTATTCATGAATATCTTTTGCCACTGAAGAGATTTGTATTCATGTGCTTGTATTACCTATTCAAACTGATTATATTACCTATTCAAACTTTTAGAAAAGACAATGAAAGGAGAAGTCATCTAAAAAGAATCAGGTAGCCAAGTCAGGTAAATGTGCTGCCTTGCACCAATAAGATGGCTCTGAGAAGTAGTTTGCAAATATCTTGGTCTCGGGATCTTTTCACAGTGTTAAAAAATATCGAAGACCCAATGAGTTTTTTGTTTTTGTGAAATATTCCCCATATTAAAATGTAAAAGTAAGATATTTAAAATATTTATTTACTAATTCATTTTTAAAAGCAAGAATAAACACATTTTTACAAAACTAATTGTTGTTTTTTTCAAAAAAATTAGTGGGAAAAGTGCTGTTTTCCACTTTTGTAATGTCTGGTTGAATAGAAGCCAGCTGGATTCTCATATCAGCTTTTGTATTCAGTCTTTTGTGACATTACTTGCAACACATTGTGTACCTCCTGGATAACTCCACCGAGAAAATGTAGAGGGCAAAGGGCATGTTGGTATTATTATTAAAATACTTATGGTCCTGGGACCATGTTTTGAAATCTGGTCAGAATAAAAATAGAATATTACAACTGAGTTGCCATGTTAGAAAAAAAAATTACCTTCTTTAGCTGTAATGCACTTTCCAGAACTGTAACTCCATCAGTAATGTTTACCTGTCCTAACACAGGTTCATGAAACTTAAAGAGAGCAAAAGTGCTGGATAAAAACAATACTCTAGGGACAACAGCCTACCAAGTTCAATTTTCCAATAGCATAATCCTAGCAAAATATTCTTCTTCATGCAGTAGAGTTTCCAACACTGGCCAAATAAGATATTCTCTTAGAAATCTAGCTCTAATGTTTTAATATGTTAATTTAAAAAATACCAAATTACTTCCTCATTTTCCCTAAAACCACCATATTCCCATTATTCAATCTCTGTGGAAGGGGAATTGTAGCATCTAAGAGAGGAAATCTGTAGACGCGAACAAATGCCTTAATTAGTGTGGCAATAAATAATAGTAGTGTATCCTTTCAGCAACTTTTTAATTGAAAGTGCACTCTGCTCATTTACTGTGCTCTGGGCTATACAGTAGGGAGCTGATAGTCTCACTGACAGCCATGACACAAAACGTCTCATAATTTACTAACATTGATGAGAGAAAGTAAGCTCTGAGAGCCCATTATAGGCCCTGCCACCCATCAAGGTTTGGGGAATTGAGAACATATTCTCAGAAGTGAGATCTTAGCCGTGATCTGAAAGAAGTATAGCAGTTGGGAGAGAGGGGTTTGTCCAGGCAGAGGAAACAGCATGTACAAAGACCAGGAGGCAGTCTTTGTACATGATGGTAGGTTCCAACTGCTAAAGTGAGGTCAGTGTGACTGAATCGCAGAAAGCAATATCAAGAATGACACAAGATAAAGCTGTCAACACAACACAGGCAGGGGTCAGGTCAGGGCCTGCAGATTCTTGAATGCCATGCTAAGGATTTAGATATTTACTAGTATTCTGAGAGCAAAAGGGAGCTGTTCAAAGGTATTATAGACACTTGTTAGAGTTTTATTGGTATGTTTACTGAATGCAAGATAAGGAGGCTTTGCATCCAGCCTAATGGTTCGTTCCCTCGCACCCTGATTTCAATCAACATGTGCTATAACATCCTAGGTCTTCACAGAGAGTTTTACTTGAAATTTTCTTTCTAATTGCTATGAAAAGCTTCAAGAAGTGAATTTTCAAGATGACTACCTAAGAAATGTCTTACTATACCTCCAAGACTCAGATTCTATGAGTTTCATCCAAGAATTGGTTAATAACCAGAATTGTCCATAGTAGTTTAGTACTTGGGTCACCTGCCCTGAGTTCAGAGTCAATGTCCCAGCCTCAGCTTTCACTAAAGGCAGTTATAAGAAAACTAGAGGCTCGGTGCACAACATTCGTTCACTGGGGGCTGGGGAGTGGAGGGGGGTAGGGAGTCCCTCAGCCCAGCCTGTGCCCTCTCACTGTCCAGGAGCCCCATCATCGATCACCCCAAAGAGGTAGGCCCCACCCACCCACCACAGCCTGCTGGTCTGTGGCCTGGGCCTCCCTCTTTGGGGCGATCATGGAGCCCCCCAATTGATTGATTGTCCTGCCATGCGGTGGCCTGTGCAGGGCGATCATGCAGTGATGGCCAGACCCCGACCAATTGCATCGCACCCACCTTGGCTGGCCTGGTGCCAGTGGGTGTCATAGTGTGGTCGTCCGGATGGTCGTTCCGCTGTTTGGCCATTCAGTCGATTTGCATATTACACTTTTATTATTATAGATATTCTATATCTGCATTTGGATTTGTTGCCACCATGCTGTTAGGACAAGGTCTATTACATTATCTAGAGTTCCCCATAAAGTCACACATGGAAAAACATGTAGTACCTGAAAACACAATGTTTTCCCCAAGGAACTGAGACATTTATTCTTTTGCATGAATGAGAACAAAATAATTGCCACATTGGCCCAACTGTGACTCAGAGTTGAAACTTAAGTTCAGTGGCATTAACTATGATGACTCTTGTGCTTTTTCTTCTTTGCTTCATTCCAATTAAATTCTGCTTATATTACACCAACTTAAAATCTATCTTGTAAGCCACACCTAATCCTTTTATGGTGTGACCTGCGGAACACATATACACGCATATAACCAACCTATGCCTTCAGTTCCAGGAAATTTACCCAATATATTGACAAGAGCTCGGAAAATAGGTCTAATGTGACCATTTTTTTACTGACACCTTTTAACCTTGCTGGGGTAGGTAGGACAAAGAAAGGTTAATATCTATCTGCACCACTGCAAGAATGACTGAATGTTACATAAAATTAATAAAAAACAGATACTTAAGGAGAGACTACATATTTAGCTTATTTATATGGTTTCCAGGCTGGTGGCATCACACAAATGGGCCATGGCTTCACTCCAAATGGCTGAAGCACATTCTGGATCACTAATGATTTACAAGGGCTCACTCACCATTGCTGCCAAGACAGGGGGAATGCATTGAAATGTGCACTTCAGAGCCAAATCTAGTGTTTTCTTGTCTAAGAAAGGTGAAGTCAGGACAGGATGCCAGAAAAGAGATATGACAATAGAAGTAGAAAACTTTCAGGGGGAAAAATATCAAATAAGAAGGAAAGAGGTGTAACTGTCACCTGTTTATGGATATTTGTAACTCATTATCTACATATATACACACACACACATACACACACACCTGCATACACATAGAACATAATTGTGGTAGGCAGAATTTTAAGATGACCCCAATGACCTATTCCCTTCCAATATTCTCTCCCCTTGAAAATGGTTAAAACCTATAACTTGCTTTGAACCAGTATGGCAAAGGTGGAAGATTTTTCAGGTGTAATTAAGGTCTTTAATCACTTAACTTTAAGTTAATGCAAAAGATCATGTTGGGTAGGACTTTCCTAAGCAGGTGAGCCCTTCAAAGGAAGTCAAGAGACTCTCCCTCCTGCTGGTCTTGAGGAAGCAAGCTTTCATGAATTTTGCAACTGGAAGAATATAAATCCACCAACAACCACATGAACCTGAAAGGGGAGCCTAAGCCTGTGAGGGGACTCCAGACCTGGTCAACACTTGATTGAAGCCTTTTGAGACCCTGAACAGAGCACCCAGGTAAACCAAGTCCAGCTTGCTAACCATGGAAATTGTGAGCTAATGAATGTATTGTATAAAGCTGCTAAATTTGTAGTAATTTGTTATGCTGCAATGGAAAACTAATAAAATGATGTAAATGGCATATATGTTGTTTAATTAGTACAATTTCATTATTTGAATATAACCAGAAGAAATACCAATGAGTATTTACAAATGCACATATATATGTGTACCATGTATGCAGACTGATTTGTCAACAAGGGAGAAAAAGCAAACTTGCTTTATTTACCTTCTCCCCCAAATTTACTCCATCGTTTGTTCTACTCATCTTTGTTAAAGGCAAGTACATTCATTTGGTGGTCCAGCTAGAAAATTGAGAATCATCATTGACTATTCACTGCTCCAGATCCCTTCTAACATAATATCACCAAATCCTACCACTCCCTTTAAAAGGTTTTCATCACATTCTTTAATTCTGTCTCTACTGTCACTCATGAGCTCTTATTTAGGACAAATAGTCTTCTATTTGATCTCCTTGTCCAAAATTTTCTCACCCCCTCCCCAAGCCTTCTCTTTTCCAATCTTAGATGTGATCTCCAGAATAGTCAATGGCAAGGACGTGAAGGAAGTAGAGTAGAACTTGATTGTGAGGTGATGGGGCAGGGGGCAGAGGGGAGGGCAGAAAGGCTACAGATGAGACACCAGCTGTGTATAGGAAATCACAGATAAATTTATGAATTGAAAAGCAATAAGAAACCATTGAAAAATTTATGACCGAAGAGTGATTAAAAACAAAAATTAAAGCAAAACTAAAAAACTTAGCATAGTCTTCCCTTGCAGAAAATCATTCTAAATATGAAAATGAAGCTTCTATCATGAATTAGCAACTTTCTTAAGAGGAAAACCTGCTTACTAACAGAAACCTTGGATAGATTAGTTAAAATCATAATTTTTGGAAAGTTGGGAAGAGTTTGGAAGCTGAAATAAAAATTACTGTAAGGGCCTGGCATCATAATAGTTCAATTAAACTTAGCTCTGGTTCCTTCCCTTCCCCTTGCTCAATGGTGAGACATGCAACTGCATTCATTCTATCTATTAATGTTGAATTCAAGCTTCCTGAGTGAGTTGGATCTCAGGGAGTGGGCACATGTAAAATAGCAACAAAGATAACATCCAACTAGCAGTCAGTGAAGTAAATTAGGATAATAAGGCCATGCTGTCAATAGGGAATACTTTTATATTTGGACATTTGACTTAGTACAGCTCAGTAGAAGTAATGCCTACCTACATATATGCAATGACATAGAATCTGTGTCCCCTCAATGCAAATGTAAGGATTAAGGATTTCTCATATGCCATCTCTATTTCCCCAACTCTCAGTCGCAAAGAAACACCTAGAGATTATATCTGTCCATTCCAAAATATTTTTAGGAAAAATGGTAGGCACATTTAATCAGCTTCTCTCTATATAATTTGCCAAAGATACATTTCTGGGGCTGAAACACTACACTTGTTCCACTCCTTCATTTTATATCCCTTCCCATGCCTACAGAACACATTTTTCTTTTTCTTTTTTTGGGGGGGTGGGGGGGTGGGGGGGAGGGTGGAGGAAGGGAACATGCTACATCAACTCAATCAGAAAAAAAAGTCCAATTCCAATTCTCTAGTTTGTGGTTTGGAAGGACAATTTCTGAGAATTTAAGCAGAGAACAAGAGAACATCCTTCTCATTTTCTATACCCAGATGACACTTTTTTTTTTAAGGAAGACACAGTCAAGGGGATGGCCAGGCAGATCGTGAAGCAATCTGGTGGTCACATTGGAACAGCGTTTTTCAAGATCACACTCACATTTTTGGGATGTGGTTAGTTGAGCTGTGTAGGAAAGCATCAGAGTACTAACTGAATAGCATACCAGGTGCAGGAGTGGGATTGCCACTCCAAATATGCTCAACCCGAGATTGAGCCAAAAATCTAAAAGGAGAAATACAAAGAGGGTTCTCTTCTCCAAGGCCGAAAAGGGCAAGAAACTCTATTGGGTTGAACCATGTAAAACTGGCGATACTTGACACGTTTTACCTACATAGATGGTTCAAAGTAAAAAAAGAGAGCTCAGCCGGCATGGCTCAGTGGTTGAGCACCAACCTAGGAACCAGGAGGTCACAGTTCAAATCCTGGTCAGGGCACATGCCTGGGCTGTGGGCTCAGTCTCCTGGGTTGTGGGCTCGATCCCCAGTAGAGAAGGTGCAGGAGGCAGCCAATCAATGATTCTCTCTCATCACTGATGTTTCTATCACCCTCTCCCTCTCCCTTCCTCTCTGAAATCAATAAAAATACACGTTTTTAAAAAAGAGATAAGTAGCTTTAAGATATCAGTTTGATGGCCCTCATATATTTCTAAACCAAACTAATAAAAGTACACAAGCAGAAAAACATATGCTGATATTATCAAGAAGCCATGACTTTTACATTCCTTCCAAAAGATGTTTTTTATGTTTTCAAAATCTAGTAACTTATGCCAATACTTCTAACAAAATGTTCTTAAATAGATAAAAAATTTTGTTGAAATTTTCAAAAATTAAGTAATATAATACAAAACAGCCTTAATAGTTGATTCACATCACATTTATGAAAGGCAAGATTCAGAGTTGTTTATCCCAGTGGATGTTAGTATTCAGATTATGCCCCTTCACTCTAGTTCTTGGCATCTCCAGGTTCCTTGAATAAACATGTCTATTGCTACTATACTACATAAAATTTTATCACATCCATTCTTTACCCATACTTTGAAGTAAAATTGAAATATGAAGACTGGTGAATTCTAATTGCACCAGAAGGGAACTTTAGCTGCCAAAAAGGTGATCTTATTGTCGAGATAATCTTCACTTAACATGATTGAAAGGACTGTGGGTAATAGAGTAGTAATCCAAGAGGGTAATATTTATTGAAGGGAATAGACTTAACTGTGTTTCTTTTCTCTCTCTACTGGATATTTTTTATCCATTTTTAAATGAACTAAAAATACAGTAATTAGTTAAGGGATGTCTGAAATAAAAAGATGTAAAATGTGACACCAAAAATATAAAATGTGTGTCCTAGCTAGTTTTTCTCAGTGGATAGAGCATCAACCTGCAGATTGAAGAGTCCTGGGTTCAATTCTGGTCAAGGGCACATGCCCCGGTTGCAGGCTCGATCCCCAGTGGGGGGAGTGCAGGAGGCAGCCGATCAATGATTCTCTCTCATCATTGATGTTTTTATCTCTCCTTCTCCCTTCCTCTCTGAAATCAATATATATATATCCTATCTAATAATAGACAAACACGGTAATTAACCATACCTCTGCTATGCTTCCCATTGGCTAATCAGCAGGATATGCAAATTAACTGCCAACAAAGATGGCGGCTGGCAGCCACGCAGCTGAAGTGAACATGAGGCTTGCTTGCTCCAGTGATGGAGGAAGCCAAGGTTCCTCGCCTGCTGCGGTCCAGCTCTGAGCTCCAGTCTAAGCAACAATGTTGCAATTATAGAAGCTAAACAAACCCCAGATACCTGCTTTCAGCCAGCCGTGGCCTCAGAGGTGGGAGCACCAGTGACGGCAACAATGTTTCAATTATAGAAGATAAATAAATCCCAGAATAAAAAAGAAAAAAGAAAAAAAGGAGAGGCTGGGAGCTTTAGTCGCTGGCCAGCCTGAAAACGGCCCTTAGCCCCTCACCCAGACTGGCCAGGCACCCCAGTGGGGACCCCCACCCTAAAGGGGGTGTGACAAGCTGGGGCTGCAAGGAAAGCCCAGGTCCATGGTGCCAGAGGGAAGCCGGTGCAGGCAGCCAGGGGAAGGAAGGCCTACTCTTGTACAAATTTTGTGCATCGGGCCTCTTAAAAAGAGGTCATAAAAGAGAATGAAATCTTGCCATTTCTGACAATATGGATGAACTTTGAAGGTATTATGCTAAATAAAATAGTCACAGTGTATACAGATGTTGAATTTTAATGTTTATATAATGTTATGTACCAATTTTACCTCAATAAAAAAGGTTTGGGTAATCAGGAAGTGATAAAATACAATATGGTATTATTGGTAAAAAAAAAAAAAAAGAAAAAAAATACAAGTGATGAAAAGCAAAAAAAATAAATAAAAAGAAAGAAAAAGCTTAGCCAAGTTTTCAAATGATTTTAAACATGAAGAAAAAAGTGGTACTATTTCAAACAAGCACACACATGTGCACACACACAGAGACATACACACATACACTAGTGTTTGAAGGACTTCCTGGAATAGATAGGTAGAGAAATAATTGAGATTAGAAAACAAAAGCTGGAAAGACAGTTGTAGCTGATCCTAGTTAGAAGAAGGGTGGGACGGAGGGAGGGAGAGAAAAATGCTATGAAGGAAAAAATTCACTATCTTTATGATGTCTCCTAAAAGGAAATAGTTTGAAGTGCTGTTATTCACCTTTTTCAAATGAGTTGAAAAAAACAATTTAACTAAATTAACACAATTAATAAGTGGTGATCTGGAATGGAATATATCTACCTATGTATTTATCATCAAATAAGTTGTTATGTTTACTATAATGGTATAAGTGATTTATCTAAAACAACAACAACGCAAAGTTCATCTGCAGACAAGTAGTTTAAAACTGTCTAATATTTCAATGTGCCCCCCAACTAAACAAGCTAAAAATGAGAATGACTGCAAGAAAACAAAAATGTAAGACATTTTAAGTACCAGAAAATGATGGATTTTTAATTATACATTTATAAAAATACAATTATTAAAAGTTATTTTATCTCATAGCATTAAGACAATCAACAGGTCCCATCGTTTCTATTTATAAAATCTCTCAACTTCATTTCTTCTTTTTCATTCTTTTTAAAAATTCTTTATTGTTTAAAGTATTACATATTAATCCTTTTTTCCCCATTGACCTCTCCCCCTCATTCTCACCCCTGTCAGCACATGCCCTCACCACCCACTACTGATTGTGTCTATGGGTTATGCTTACTGACATAGCCTTAGTTTCAGACTACATAATTTATTCCTTATCTGGCTTGCTGCAATAAACACCTAAATCACACCTCCAATTTCTTCCCACTCCATGTTCTGTGTATCTGCCAGCATAAGCTTTAAACAATTCAACGCTAAACACATAATTTCCCTGCTGAAAAATCTATCGGGGCCTCTTTAACATCTTCAGAAGAGAGTTGAGAAATCTTTAGCAAAGCCTAATTTCCGTCTTCTCCCATTCTCCCTGCCTGTTCCACCCCACATAGCCTAACGTCCGTGTGTATTGAACCACTCTTGGACTAGTACCTTAGAAAATACTGTTAGATACCCTTGCCTTTAGCTATCTATGTAACAATTCCAATTATGTAATAAAAATCAGATTACAGTAATATCCTGGCAAACAAACTGGTAGTGGGCATTTGAGGAGACAGTTTTCAGATTGGTCTTCTAATGTTTGTAATTTGCTAGCATTTATTTTTTATAAGCAGATTTTTATAATAGACAGAAGATGCAAAATACTCATTAATTAACTACATCAAATATTTAAAGCAAATGCTTAGACACAAGCAGCATCCAAAGCAATAAACAGGCTGCCAGACTGGTTGAGGGCCAATGTTGGTCTATCCTATTGCTTTTTACAGACTTTCACTATGTCCTCAAGAGCTTCTGGATGGGTCCAAACATTTCTGAAATTTTTCATGACTTCCCACAGATGTTGTGACAAACATTCAAAGGAGTATCTGATCCAATTTGTCAATTCAATCTAATCAACCAGTTGAGGGGTCTAGTTACTTCAATTGTTCATAGAGTCACGTCTCAGAGCTAGTTAAGGAAGTAGAAGTGTTTTTTAAAGTATTTAAACATATGATATACCAAAAAGCATACTACAGTTTCTCCATCCGTGTCTAATGAATGAGATACATAATCATTATATTTGAACTCCCTGAAAATTAAATAGCACTCCATCAGAGAGTAAAAGGTAATATGGTTGAGTCTAGTGTCTAGTGCAGTGATGGCGAACCTTTTGAGCTCGGCGTGTCAGCATTTTGAAAAACCCTAACTTAACTCTGGTGTCGTGTCACATATAGAAAATTTTTGATATTTGCAAACATATTAAAACAAAGACTTATATTTTTGATATTTATTTTATAAATTTAAATGCCATTTAACAAAGAAAAATCAACCAAAAAAATGAGTTTGCGTGTCACCTCTGACACGCGTGTCATAGGTTCGCCATCACTGGTCTAGTGGCTCTGTGTAAAGGCCATTAAAAACAAACACAAAATTGTCTTCCCTAAGTAGATTTTTTCTGAAATATTACAGTAGTGTGATTATTAGACATTTATATTACCTGTTATTAATGATACTTATTACACTTCTTTGTGACTTTGGCTTATAAAATATTCCATGTCAACAAAAATAATGACTCATTAACAGCTTCCTGCGTTGCTACACCAAAGGTAAAATTAATACGCAAAGTATTAGGACAACATCTATGAAATTAAAGCATCATTTTGTCAGAACAATTGTGTTTTATTTTACTCTTACTTTTCCCCCATGATTGTTACAGTTTTTAGACCATCTGAATTACCTATTATATTCTCAGGCAAGAAATTTATTTATTTTTACTCTTGAGTTTTCCTATCACAAAGAACAACCAGCTGCTAAGCATTACAGACACTTTATGTTTGTTTGAACCAGATTAAACATAATAAATTTTAGGTAGAATACTTAGACTTAATTAGTAAATTTTAAATTATGTATAAACCATCAACACTAAAATAAGTTAACTATGAAAAGTAGCATTAAAATTAGTAACTAATGCCTTTATTTCAGTTTTATTTACAAGCCTTTAAAAATAAGTCTTCTAGTCCTTTCCCATTTGGCTCATCTGTTCATAAGTGCAGATAATCTTTTCAAATAAATATCATCATTACTCTTTCTTCCTTTTTGAATTGCCTCTTTATGTCCTTTGTCTATTTTTTATCCTCTTTTTAATATTTATTATTAATTTCAAGTGTTTGTGATGGTTTGAAGTAAGGATCTTTTTAATTTCAATAAACTAATAAACACCATATTTTAGATAATTTATCCTAGTCTCAATGA
>NW_005871048.1:47976785-47987298 GCF_000147115.1 Myotis lucifugus | reverse complement strand
ACACACACACATATATACTAGTATATATATAATATTTGACATTTTATTCAGTTCCATCAAAATGTCAGTGTGAATTAAAGAACTAGATGATATGTTCTGATATCTTATGAGGTAAAACATCTTTTACATTTTTCTTTTTTCAAAATGTCCTTTACTATTTTTATACCTATTTTTAATCAAATTTTAAGTAAATTAATTCCCTCAAATCCCACTGGGGATACATCATCTATATAATAAAGAGCCAGGGTCATAATGACCGTTACCACTGAAGGCTCGACCAGCACTGACTGCCTAGGGGGCTGCGGATCAGGCCTGGCGAGAGGCCTGCAGAGAGAGAGGCAGGGTCTGATCCTCTGTGACAGCCATTGATCAGAACTTGCCTCTTTTTCTCTCCCAGCCTGGCCAATAGCCATCCCTCCATTTCTCTCCAGGCCTCCACTGGGGCTGCTGATCAGCCCTGTCTTTCTGATCAGGCCCCGTTGATAGGCCCAGAGACGCTGACTGGCATAGAAACTGACCAATCAGAACCAAATCCGGGTCAACTGTAAGGAGCCAATGGCTGCCTAGGAGGCAGAGCTTTTGACGCTGACTGGCAAAGAAACTTACCAATCAGAACCAAATTCACCAGTAGAGGAGGGCAGTTGGGGGCGAGATCAGGCTGGCAGGGGAGGGCAGTTGGGGACAATCAGGCAGGCAGAGGCAGTTAGGGGCAATCAGGCAAGCAGGCACAGGCAGTTAGGGGCGATCAGGCAGGCAGGCAGGTGAGTGGTTAGGAGCCAGCGGTCCCAGACTGTGAGAAGGGTGTCCGACTGCTGGTTTAGGCCCAATCCCACAGGATCAGACATCCCCTGAGGGGTCCCTGATTGGAGTGGGTGCAGGCTGGGCTGAGGGAACCCCCCCTCCCCCGTGCACGAATTTCATGCACCGGGCCTCTAGTTTTTATGTAAACCCATGGCTTTAACTGGCTGAAGTATTGCATATATCTAACATCCATTTCAAATTGCTTACTTTCAGCACTCTAGTGAGAATATTACTCCATTGACATAAGATTTCCTAATAATCACTCCCTTAGTGAACTAGCCAATGACTTAGTTCACTTTTGAACTGTGCCTTAAAAATTGTGAATCATGGGCTCATGGATCTGATACAGCGGTTCTCAACCTGTGGGTCACGACCCCTTTGGCAGTTGAACGACCCTTTCACAAGAGTCGCCTAAGACCATCCTGCATATCAGATATTTACATTATGATTCATAACAGTAGCAACATTACAGTATGAAGTAGCAATGAAAATAATTTTATGGTTGGGTCACAACATGAGGAACTGTATTTAAAGGGCCAGAAGGTTGAGAACCACTGAATAAATGCTACCCCCAAAATGTACACCCACCCCCAATGTAATTAAAGACAAAGAACCCAAAGTTGAGAATTGACTCTGTAAAGGAATCTCTCTAAATAAAAAATAAGACTTTATTCCATCAAAGTTATTTTTATTCCGATGTTGCTTTCTTACTAGCTGGATCCAAACTTCTATCTCCCTTCATAATCATTATAATTTATCTCTGTCTACATAGTATTAATTACATGATGGGCTACTTCTAATCTGATACTAAGGCATATATATCTCACAGTGTGATGAAAAGACCAGACTAGGAGTTTGAAGGCTCAAGTCTGAGTTCTATCTTTGAATATATCTCAGAGAGTCAATATTTCCTTTGATCACCTATAAAATGAGCAAAATATCACCAGCTCTGTTTATTTCATAAAGATTATTAAAGATTCAAATTTATTCTGTCTGAGAGAGCACAAACTGAAAAGGCACAGTTTTTTTATTTCCACATTTAAAAGTTCATCATTTACTGAGGATCTATATAAACCATATGCTGTGCAAGATCCTAAATGTACTTAATCAGGGAGACATAAAATTGCAATTGGTAGCTGCTGGAGCAGCAAGAATTTTTAAAATATGCAATACCTGACTATTTAGACAGAGGCACTGACCTCTTTTCCCTTAGATTGTCAAATAAAAAAATTACAACAGCTAACACAATAGCCATCTGATGTGAATAAATCAAAATTATACCTATTTTTGGCCAGATTGGCAAAAAATACATTTTTGGTGAGTCACAGAATATTAGTAATTAGTTTATGTGTGCCATAAGATGAAAAAGGTTGAAAATCACTCAACTAGAGTATAGATATATACAAAATGCTATGTGAAAGCCCAGAGAAAAAAAATATTCTTCTGCTTGTAAGACTATCCATACAAGTGGCAACATATGAACTAAGTTTGTGAGTTTCCCAAACAGATAAGGAGGGGGTGGTGTAGGGCATGAGAAAGCAGCCTTGAAAAAAGAAACAGCTTCAGATGGAAAGAGGTGTCAAAGAACACAGAGAGCTCAGCACATGGAAAAAAGTTGAGAGTGGTGGTTCCATGGGGATTACAGAAGACATTCTCTGAGAAAGAGAGACAGAGCTAATAGTTTGAGGAGTCAGAGGAATAAATTTCGATTTTATCTTGCAGGCAAAAAATAAGCATCCAAGGCTTTCAGACATGAGGATGATGTGATATTGGTTGGCCTGGAGTGTAAAACAGATTGGCATCAGGAGAGATGGGAGCTGGGGAATAGCCATGGGATGTAAAGTACAGCATAGGGAATATAATCAATCTATATATATAAAAGGCTAAGCGGCCGGTAGGTATGACGCGCACTGACCACCAGGGGGCATACACTCAATGCAGGAGCTGTCGAGTGATAGCAACTTTGCAGTGCCATCTTTCACTCAGGGACCCCTAGGGGGATGTCAGACTGCCAGTTTTGGCCCCATCCCTGCAGGCCAGACTGAGGGACCCCAGCTGCTGGAGGGACCCCGCTCACTCCGCAGATGCCCTTCGAGTCCCAGCGCCACCCCAGGTACAGCTGGCTGGGGAGGGACCATGGGAGGTTGGCTCCAGGGCGTGTCCAGCCCATCTTGCCCAGTTCCACCCCATTGGCCACCTTCTAATTAATTTCCTTTCAATGTGCACGAATCCGTGCACTGGGCCACTAGTAATATTATAACAACTATGTATGGTTCCAGATGAGTACTAGAATATCCAGGGTACACCTTGAAGTATATGATTGCCTAACAATTATGCCATACACTTGAAACTAATACAAAATAACATTATATCTGCACAATTCTAATTGAAAATAATAAAAACTGTGTGTGTGTTGTTGTTGTTGTTGTTGTGTTTGTTTGTTTTTAAAAGAAGGCTATTACAAGTGTTTAGGGGACCATTATAAAGACCTGAACTAGGGAAGTGGCAATGGGAGAACATAACAGATATTTCTGGGTAGAATCAAGAGATACTGATTGTCACTGAGATGTGGGAGTTAACAAAGAGGAGGAGTCTAAGGAAACCACTGGCTTGACATCACTGGATGAATGGTGATACCACACACTGACATTGATCAATACAGAATTATAAATGCTTATTTACATGACAAAGCATACCTTATTTCTCATTTAATGTCCAAAATGATATGGTGAGGGTCATGGTGATAGTGTATGTGTGTGTAAGGAGTCAAATCAATTTAGCTGATGAGTTTTAAAAAATAATGTGAAATACCCTCTTCTCTGGGAAAAATTAGATTTCCTATTTTTAAATGTAGAAAAATGTTCTTCTGGGTAAAAATAACCACAACATCTTTTGAAATATAATAGAGTCCTATTTGGTGTAATCCCTTAGCAACATTCCTGCTATGAAGCAGGACTAACAACATTCAAGTTATAGATTCACATATTGTATATTTTGAAACTTGTAAATGATGAATAAGTTGTGAGAGGGACATAATTTTATCAATGTTAGATTTGAGGAATTTGAACAACTACCAAAAGTTGCTGGCAGTCTTTTTAGATTATTATTGTCTGATTTAAAAACTCTTCTCAAGATACTCTCCAAAATCCACATTAAAGTTAAGAAATAGAAATTAGTGACCAAATCATCATTTGTGTGTGTGAATGTGTGTGTGAATATATCCAAGTTGGAAGGTGAAAGAATGTTTTCTTTTCTGAAATAGTCTCTCTTGCCAATATTTGAATAGCCCATTTATTCACAAATGCTTTTTTAAAAGTAATTTCCAAACTTTTGGTTTCCTGCTATAGCCTGGAAAATGGGGACAGTGATTGTTAAAATATAGCCTCAATGAGAGATGTACAGTAATTGTCAGGAGATATGGAAGACATAAATTGTAGTTCTCATTCTGTCAGTCAACTATTGTGTTAAATAAATTAGCCCCTCAAGATATATATTTCTTCAAGTGTAAAAGGTGGCTTAGGTTAGCTTCTATCTAAGACCCATGGTGTTCACATGGTCGTATAAAAATATGTCTTGTGGACATTGTTGGTTATCTATTTCCCTGTTACTGCTCCATAAGTGGAAACTAAACCAAGATGGTCCAATGAAAAGGAAAGAAGGATTTATGTATATTCCATACTTGGTGCACAGGTTCTCATCTCTCTTTCCCTTCCACCTCCTCCCTCCCAACATTTTCCACCCCCATGAAACATGGGATGTCCATAATTTCAGAATCAAAATATAAGAAGGTGATAGAGCCATTATATATTTCTTCTGATACACAAAAGTATCAGAACACACAAAAATGTTGTAATCAGTATTGTTTAAGTCTACCACTATTTTGGCAATATGTAGAAAATATGAAATATATGAATTTTGCCAAACATTTTTGCTTTTTAAGTATCCTTAATGGCCTTATTTATTAAAATTTAAAGATGTCAACCTTCTGCCACTTATCCAATATTTTATTAAGGTGCTGTTTCCTAAAATACAAAGTATTGGATTCACTGATGCGGACAATTTAAATAACCAACTTTTCAATCAGTTATTTTTGGCAATGTGAAATTCAAATTTTGCATCATGAACTTAGTTATCACTGCATCTAGTAATGAAGAAAATACACTGAAAACTGATAAAGTCAATGAAAAACATGGAGAACATTATGCTAAATAAAGTAAGACAGTCAGAGAAAACAAGATCCATATGATTTCACTTATGTGAAATCTAATGAACAAAATAAACTAACAAACAAAATAAAAACAGACTCATAGATACAGAGAACAGACTGACAGTTGTCAGAGTGAAGGGGGGTTGTGGGACTAGGTGAAAAAGGTGAAGGGATTAAGCAAAAATAAATAAATGGAAAACAATGGAGAAATATTTTTTATAACCCAGAGTAGAAAAGTAAAAATCTGAATTATTTTTAGTATTTACATATTGCAATATAATATTTCATTTAATATTTAGGCTAATGTATTTAAAAAGTGAATGTCAAATAAATATTTTATAATGTGCATGATATTTATACTGAGTGAAATTATAGTTTTTAGCTATTGTTCCTTCTAAAATACATCAATGTTGCCTTCTTGATATTTACAACTATGCCATCTAGAATGTCTTTATAGTATCCAAAGAATCACCTATGATATTTAAATTTCCAAGCTACACTTGTTTATTTTTCAATTTATCAAAAGTAAAAAACAACAAAGAACAGTTCAACCATTTCTCCACCTCCCCCGCTCCATCTCTAACAACTACTAGTCTCTCTGTATTTTAAATTCCACGTGTAAGCGAAATCATATTTTTCTAATATATTTCACTTAGCATAATACCCTCTATGTTCATCCATGTTGTCACAAATGCCAAGATTTTATTTTTTATGACTGAATAAAATTCCATTATAATACCATTTTCTTTATCCATTCATTCATAATAGATACTGAGGTGGTTTCCATATCTTGGCTATTGTAAATAATGCTGCAATGAACATGGGGTATGTGTGCATATATTTTTAAAAGTTAATGTTTTCAATTTTCTTTGGATAAATACCCAGAAGTAGAATTGTTGGGTCATATGGTAGTTCTATTTTTTTATTTTTTTAGGAACCCATATACCATTTCCCACAATTTATATTCCCACCAACAGCACACAAGGATTTCCTTTTCTTCACTAACATTAATTTTTTTGTCTTTTTGATAATAGTCATTCTAACAGTTAGATTTGCATTTCCATATAATTAGTGATGTTGATAATTAATTTAGTGATCCCACTTCTAGGAATATATCCCAAGAAACTAGAAACACCAATTAGAAAGGATATATGCACCCCTATGTTCATAGCAGCACAATTCACCATAGCTAAGATTTGGAAACAGCCTAAATGCCCATCAGTAGATGAGTGGATTAAAAAATTGCAGTTTGTTTGGTACACCTACAAAATGGAATACTACGCTGCAGTAAAAAGGAAGGAACGTCTACCATTTGCAACAGCATGGATGGAACTGGAGAGCATTATGCTAAGTGAAATAAGCCAGTCAGAGAAAGATAAACACCATATGATCTCACTCATTTGTGGAATATAATGAACAACATAAACTGATGAACAAAAACAGATCCAGAGACAGAGAAGCATCGATCAGACCGTCAAACCTCAGAGGGAAGGTAGGGGAGGGTGGGAATAAGGGGGAGAGAGCAACCAAAGGACTTATATGCAAGCATATAGGCATAACCAATGAACAGACAACAGGGGGGTGAGGGAATGAGTGGTGGGGATAGGGGGTAACGTGGGGATAAGGACACATATGTAATAACTTAATCAATAAAAAAATTAAAAAAAGAAAATATATAGCTCCTACAGATTTATAAAAGCACAGTACTGATAAAGAAAATATTGTGTTGTATAAAAAGAAGTAAAAAATAATTTATCATTTATCAGTTCAGTAAAACTGTTGTTACATTTTGAGGAATTATAATTTAAAATGACTAATTTGATATATATATTTTTAAATGGTGTTTTAACTTTTTAAAATACTTCATTTGGTTCTCTTGGTAACATAGAGACCCATTCCCCTGATAATTTTATTATTTCAAATTTCTTCTATGTTGAGATTAAAAGATAAATGTATCTTGTTAGATTTAATTTAATACAAAACTTATTTAACATACCTACATTTTTATGGAATCAAAAGAACTGACTATGAAATGTCTGAGGGTTGTCTCTTTCTATGCAGATTTTTTTCATTAAATCAAGTATACCTCTTTCCCACTGCTTCCCATACTGTAACTAATTCTTAAAATTTCAGTTAAGATAATAATATCTGGAAATGCTACTATACATGCTAAAGATAGCCTTTTTAAAGACATAGATTTTTTTCTTGATAATCCACAGGGACTCATTCATCTATCCATCATGTGTTGTTGTTGTTTGTTTTTGTTGTGTGTTTTTTTGAGACATTAACTTGGAAGACAAGTTAAGCCTTTTTGGATGATGGCACACATGTGCACACGTACACATACACTTTGTACATGTCTCACATCTTTAGTTTTAGAAGATCACTGAAAACAAACTGCAGTGTTTTGATTTGCTTTAATTTTCTGAACACTGTTTTATGTTTATTATTATATGCATTGTAAAAATTCAGCAAATACACTGGTTTGCTTCCATGGTGATCATTAACACTAGTGTAACAGCTAGGATTTCAAAAGTTAAAAATAAAAGTTAAAGTCTCTCATTACATCCAGAGCCTAGGCTATCTGTCATTCTTTTAAAAAATGGATTTAAACCACATCTCATTTTTTGTTTGTTTGGATTTCATGTCCTGTAGCATCAATCAATATAAGCTTCATGCTTGGTTTTATATATTTCTTGATGCTGTCAACATGCCCAGGCTCTGCACACAATTATTTTAGGAACACCCACTGCCTTTGTTGAGCAGGAGACCTGGCTTTCAGTCTTAGCTCTGGCCCTCATAGTTGATGTGCTACTTACTGAACAAGTGACTCCCATTCTCTAGGGCTCAGTGTTCTTATCTGTAAAATGGAGATAATACCATCTCATCTCGGTGTTGCTGATGGTTTCAAATAAGTTAGTAAATGCAGTGGGTTTTTTAAAATATATAATCTTAAAGCATTGCTACTGTTCTCTTTAAAGAATAAAAGAAATATGCATGCCCTCCTTGAAAAATACATTTATACTTGCAAAAGCACCTCTCTTAAGGAAAACCTTGACGTGCATTGTAGGAGTGTTTGGGAAATACAAAAATGATGTAACAAATTTTAAGTCCAAGTATACTTATATGAAATGACCACGACTTATTAGATGAGCCACAGTAGAAGCTATATGTAAATACTATACATCTTAGTTTTCTATGAACCATTCAACTAACAAATTTCAAATGGAACAATTAATCAGTGTGGAGCTCACAGCAAAAAAATAATTTCAAATCAATGATGCGATACCTTTATTCCAATTAGCTTATTTTTCCCCTCTACCCTTCCAGACATACTCTATTTCATTAAAATATGAACTTAATTAAGAGACTACAAAGTAAATCAACCCACAGATTAAGCTAGAACTCTTGTTCTTACTTAATGTTCATTAAGGGCTCAGTTTTACAAAAGTTTTCTATTAATAGGTCAAATATACAAAGTGTCATGCTTGCCTTTTTTCCACCATCAGACCCACATGCATGATACTCAACCCATCTCTTCAAAACAAAGGCTAAAACTGGATGTGGGTGTTAGCACTATGGGTTGTAAAAATGAAACTTGCATATTAATTTGTGAATGCCTGCAAATCACACCAATCTTCAATTAATCTGAATTGATATTAACTACAGTTATCATTCTTTGTATCTAACAGATACAATGACATCAGCACAAAAAGTGTCCAGTAAGTAGGGGTATGAGGAAGGCAAAGGATGTGAGGATCATGTGTGTACATCAGGGTTGGGATATTCTATTTGGATGGCTTTCCTTTGACCAGAGTGTCTGCAACACACACACACACACAGACATGCTCATATAAGAAAGGAGAAAGAAAGAAAGAAAGAAAGAAAGAAAGAAAGAAAGAAAGAAAGAAAGAAAGAAAGAGAAAGAAAGAAGCACATTTCAATACTATTAAGATTTTATGATAAATCCAACCTACTATCAATTAGAGGTGGACAATCTCAGCGCAAGGTTTTCTTGCTTCCACACCCAGCCCCCATCTACTATTTACAAGTACCCATCATCCAAATATACGACTTGAACATGTATCCCATCAATGCTTGCCCACATCTAAGCTTAGATGATGACAGCTCTACTTTGCCATTAGGCATACCAAGATCAGCGGCTCCTGAAATCTGTGTGTGTGTTGGGGGGCGGGGGGGGTGGGGTGGGGGGAGGAGGATGTTCAGGTGCACCCCCGGTGCGCTCAAGCACTTGTGTGGGGGAGGGGATTCTTGGGTTTGGAGGATCTGGGTTTCCAGGAAAGGGACCCAATGCGGGCCCAACTTCCACCTCCATGCCGGAGGAAAGAATCTGCAGCTGTGATTGCTGCTTTACACTCATTTCTTGGAAAAGGAGCGGTCAACATCTATACACTCCGGGGTGACAAGCCGCTGCCTCGGCCCGTCTTCCGGAGCACTTTACATTAAGGAGAAATCACTGTGATCAAATCTCTGCGTCTTGCCGGCTGCAAGGAGGTGCTTTCTTGCTGGGACTTTGCAGAGAGACTCCATCCACACCACACACCGCACACCGACACGGTGTGACTCCCCCCGCGTCCCGGTTCCTTCCCTTCCAGCCTCCTTCCTTCCTTCTCATAAGGATGCTGAACATTTTGCGCCAAACTCTCCAAGTCACCCACGTGTTTGTTCTCCCCTTTTGCTGTTCAATTTACTTCCTGACTTGACAAAGAGAAACTCTAGTAGTTGTTCTCGGGCTTTTAGGCTGTAATCCTGGGATCACAGTGTCTCACCCATACCCCCCCCCCCCCCCCACCCCAATCAGTTCTGCCCCGCCAAACCGCCTCTGGGGGGATGTACAGATTACCGAGTATTTCTCTGGCTCAACCTGCCCCCCGCCCCGTTTTTCTTCCTCCTCCCCCAGAGCAAACTGAATTCGCCTGTTTAGTCCCACTCCCAGAGCGGAATGGGAGTGGGTGGGGAAAGGGGTGGTGGGTGGTATAGATACTGGGACTCGCTCAGTCTCTCTCTCTCTCTCTCTCTCTCTCTCTCTCTCTCTCACACACACACACACACACACCATTTAAGCTCCACTTTCAGGATCTCTCACACACACCTGAACACTATCCTCTCTAACAAGGACAGACACGCCCCTGCTCGCCCTCCCCAATTCCCAGAATAGAATGTGACCCTAGGTCCAGGATTGCTGGCGATAAACAGACCACCGAGGAGAATCTGAGAACTGGGGAGGTGACCCCTTGCCTGGCTGGGGGAGGGGACGCTCTCTACTCACCGTCTGAGTCCCTGGAACGACGAGGGCCAGGACATCCTGGATTTCTTCAGGCCGGGCCGGTGGGGGGTTCCACGGCGTAGTAGGGGCGGACCATGGCTCCACAGTACAGGTAGCGCTCGGTGTCCGAATAGCCACGATGCCGGACGCGGCCGGGGGCCCCCCGCTCGAGGGGGGAGGGAGCCACGAGTTGACCCGGGGGGGGGTGGGGGCGGCGG